>NC_090850.1:23975000-24152500 GCF_024217435.2 Syngnathus scovelli
GATCTTTTCTTTACCGTCTGCCTGCGGGAGCATCAATAAAGTGTGCAGAGGAAGGACACGTTGTGCGTGTGCCTGCGCCTGTGCCTGTGCTTGTGCCTGCCTGCGCGCGGCGTCTATGTATGCTTTTGAGCTGGCGTTTGCGGCCACAGCGTTCCGAGCTCAAGCTGGAGGGCGAAGTCTTCCGAGATGGCTGTCCCGTTCCCGGACGCAGGAAGACCGACATCGTCATCACCAGCAGGTAGAGCCGCTCTTTTTGCTTTCTTCTTTTTTTTTTTTTTTTTTTGTGCCGTGCTGGCCTCACAGCGCTGCCTGGCTGCAGGAGGGTGCTGTGCGTCAAGGAGATGGACTTTGTGGGCCACTTCAACAAAGAGTGGGAGTGTTTATTTGAAAACTTCTCCTCAGCTCCTAGCGTCAGCGGAACACAAGTCAACATCTACTGCAAGGTGAGCAGCGACGCAACGGGACGACGTCATTGTCACGTTGTCATTGTCGTGCGTCTTTCAGGAGCAGCGCAAGTTGAAACTTCCCAACAAAGACGCTCACGAGTCGACTCGCAGCATCGAACTGAGAGATGAAAAGGCAGCCCAGGTACTTCCCGCCCTTCTGCGTGCGTGCGTGCGTGCGTTCTCCTCCTTCATCGCTTACTTACCCTCAGAGGATGCTGGTGTCCATCTTGGACGCTCAAGCGGCTCACCGGCAGCGTCGCATGAGCCGTCAAAAGTCGCAACGCTTCGTCACGACCGGCGAAGCGTGACGGAGGCGGGACTTCCCCGTCGCACGTGACCAAAGTCCCAGGTGTTTTTTCTTTTTTGTCCTCAAGTTCAAGATGATTTTTGGTGGATGAATGGTAAAAAAAAAAAAAAAAGAATACACAATCTCAACAAACGTAAGCCAAAAAGTGTGTGTCTTTACCCACTTGTATTTAGGGGCTCTTTTCGTATGTTCTATTCTGGAGGCTTCTGACCAATGTTGCCAAGGTCTGAAAGACACTTGACTTCATATATTTGGAAAGAATCTGTTGATTGTGTCATGATAGCTTGAAGTACGTGCATTGTCATTCATTTCAGGCCAAATGATTGTTTGTTTGTCAATAAAAGACGAGTCAAGCCAAAATGGGACAGGGTTGCCATTCTGCCATGTGCTTTTTGGAAAGCACACGGTCTGCAATTGCCAGGCCAGCACGCATCCCCATCTAGCGTGAGAAGCGCTCGCTCGCTCGCTCGCTCACTCTTTCCGAGGAACGCAAGGAGACGTCCAATGTGTTGCGTAGCGGCGTGACATCGCCGGCCCGTCTGACGTCATCAGTGGAGGATGATGTCACAGGTGCACCTTGATGACATCTGCCAACTTTGATGGCAGGCGTGTGAAACAAGGGAAACCTCCTCAGCGTCCGCCCCTGACAAAGATTTCCGTGCGACTGGATTTTTTTTCTAATACAAACAAGTCCAATGCTGCCTGGTCGCCGCCGCCGCTGCCGTCCTCTGCCGCAACGCCCTCCTCTGCGCTGTCATCCTCCACCCCACCACACATGACACAGGTAAGAAGGGCCGCTTTGAAAGCACCTTCAAGACATAGGCCGACTGGCGTCGAGCTCCAATGTGGTCCCGTCCTGATGTCTTCCTTCCTTCCCTCCCTCCCTCCCTCCCTCCCATCCCTCCCTCCCTGCCTGGCTCGGTTAGGTTAGGTTAGGGTGTAGGAGGCGCTCGGTTTGGCCAGCTTTCTGACATCTCCTGGGTCTGCAGGTTGAGTTTGATTAGTTGCGCTCTCCGGGTCAAGCGCCGTCATCTTGAGCGGCTTTTTTTCTTTTGGACGAGGCATTCCGATCTGGGTCAGGTACCACCGCCGCCGTCGACGAGGGCGGGTCGCGCCGCGTCGTAACTTAAGCTACTATGCCGAGGTTGTCCGGGGGGGGATGCCTGCTTCAACTTGCCCTCCCTCCGCTCTCCTCTGCGCAGTCTGCGTTCTCTGCGTGTTCTTCAGCGTGCTCTTCCGAGGTGGACGACCAGGATCTGGCAGAGATGGAAGGTTCCATCGTGGAGAGCAAAAGCAGCTTCTACCACATCCTCAAGCTTCTGGACCGAGGAACCAGCAGTCACGTCTTCAAGTGCAAAAACCTGAACACCGCCAAGGACGTGGCTCTCAAGATCCACAAGAACTACGCGCTCTTTGAAAACGAGGTGGGTGGGGGTGGAGGCGCTCCAATTTCCCAGCGCTCTGTCCTTGGCTGGCCGTGCTCGCTGCCGAGCCGTCGGTCGGTCGGTCGGTCGGTCGGTCGGACGGACTGAGAGTTGAATCGGTGCGGGGGACGAGAAGCGCTTTTGTCCGCCGTCCTCGTTGTTGCCGTCTTCCTGGCTACCTTTGTTTCGGAGGCAAATTTGCAAGAAATTCAAATCAGTGTCAACTTTCCGCACTGAACTAGAGCCTGAATCCATTCCAGCCAGCCAGCCAGCCAGCCTGCCTGTTAGCCACCCTCCCGATTTTTTTTTTTACAGTCCAACTCCAAAGTACGGCGGCGAGACTCAAGTTTGCGTTGGCACTCTTGGCACCTCCAGAGCTTTTTTTTTTTTTTTTTTTTTTTTTTGCTGTCCCCAGATCGAGATGCAAGAGATTGTGAGCGTGCTGGACCCGGACAAGAAGAGCATCGTGGAGTTCATCGAGACCTTCACTTTCAAGCGACACCCGTGCCTGGTCTTTGAGCTTCTGGACACCAACTTGTTCAGCATGGTGCTGGATAAGAAATGGAGGACCTTCTCGCCCAACGACATCCGACCCGTGGCCCAACAGGTAGCTAGACGCCGGAGTCCGGCCCATCCGGCCGTTGCCCGCCCGATGGAAGTTGCTAGTAGGCTAACGGCGGCGCGGCAGCTTCCTCCCGCCTGCCCCGTCAAGTTGCTCCCGCCCGTGAAACGTCTGATTTATGTTTAGCTTCTGACAGCTTTTGATGCCCTCAAGAGTATCGGGGTGATCCACACGGACCTCAAGTCAGATAACATCATGCTGGTCAACCACAGCGCCACGCCCTTCCGGGTCAAGCTGATTGACTTTGGACTCGCCATCTGCACGGTGGACGCGCCCCTCAGTTACGGCTTGGCCCTGCAGCCCATGGGCAACAGGTCAGTAGAAGAGCGCAGGCGTGGTCCGCATGGGCCAACGACCGACCCGCCGCGCTGGCCCCAGAAGGGACGCTGTCGGCAGTGGACGGGACGGGGCACTTGGCCAGGCCTCCCTTGCTTGCCAAGTGCCCCCCCCCCGTCAAGCGTGCAACTGTGCCCCGACCGACAGGGCGCCGGAAGTGGCCCTGGGTCTGCCCTTCTCCGAGGCCATCGACATGTGGTCCCTGGGCTGCGTGCTGTCCTTCTTGTACCTGGGCAACTACCTCTTTTTGGCCAACTCCAACTACAACATGGTAGGTGGCCTCCTTCTTTGAAAGTCATGTCCGTTAACTTGTCCCATTCCATTTTCCTCCTCGTCAAATGACCTTTGCCCTCCTCGGAGCGATGAAGCGGCCGGCCGTTCCTGGCCGCTTGAAAGGGATGGAAAAGAAAGAAAACATGGCTCGAGCGCTTGACTCCACCGACGACGCTATGTCCGCCCGCACCGATGGAGTTGCGCCGTGTGTTCGCAGCTGCGGAGCATGATCGAGGTGGTGGGTCGCATTCCCGATCATCTGCTGACTGCCAGCAAAAACACTTACAAGTACTTCAAGAGGAGCGACCGAGACAATGACGGCGATCATCCCAAATGGCGGCTCATGGTAAGGCGGAAGACATCTCTTGCTAGCTGTGACGCGGCACAGCATGGGTCAGCCTTGACCCGCCCGCCGTTGGCTCAGTCCCTATTTGGCCCAATTCGCCCGGGTGCGGAAGAGACGGACGGCAAAACTCCATTGGATTGTTCAGACGAGGGAGGGATCTGCCGTTCGTTCCAAAGCGCGGCAAATGCCAATCGGCGAGCGAATTTGCGCCGAGGTCGCTCAGCCGTCCGTCGCTTTGCTTGCAGACCGAGAGGGAGTATCAGGACAAAACTGGAGTTCGTCCCGAGTCTCTGCCGTGGTCCTTCAAGTGTTTGGATGACCTGCTCAAGGTAAGTCTGCCGCGCTAACGTGTAGGCTAATCAGGATGGCCGTTTCATTTTCCTCCAAAAGCCGTCGACATTTTTTATTGCTATTCCACGATGGTGCCGCTTTACAATTTCTACAGCTGATATAAGCCATGGGCTTCAGCGGCACGGCCATCACATTTCTTCCGAATGCCGAGTTGTTTTGGGGGCTCTTTTGGCATTCTAAATGCTGTTTTTTTTTGTTTGTTTTTTAATGTAATTATGCAAACACGCCCTCCCCCACATCAAACATTCTCTAAGACATTTCTCGTTCCTGATAAAAGGACGCGCTAAAATGCTTGTCCCAAAATCAAGCTTTTTTGTTGCCCCAAAGCGGCGCCTTGTTGGCAGCAGGCTAACGCAGGTAATGTCGGTCCGCAGCTCAAGCCGGAGGTGAGCGAGCCGCTGGAGTTGGAGGATCGGAAGGCCTTTGTAGACCTCCTCAAGTGTCTTCTCCAGATGGACCCCGAGCGCAGGATCACCCCCGAGGAGGCGCTCAGGCACCCCTTTCTCACTATGAGCCACCTGAGCCAGCACCAGGCCAGCAGCTCCTAGTGAGTCAAAAACAACACAAGCCACAAAGCCCGCGCTCCTCGACAGACCACCCACTGGTCGGTTCTGTCCAAGGAGCCACGTCTGTCATTTGGGTCCCCGGCTGGCTTTTTCCTGGCGCCTCTGTTGAGTACCGCTTGCTTCCTGTCCTCTTTCAGCGTGACTGACAGCGTTGATAAGATGAAGTTCTGTCCAACGAGTACCTTGGAGAAGCAAGAGCCGGAGCGTCGCTCCGTGTCGGGTCAGCCGCTCAAGTCCAGGAACTGGCGTCAAAGGTTTTGCGGTTTCCTCGGCGCCAAAAGGACGGACGCTCCCGACGGCCCGCCGAGCTGCGCTTCTGCGGCTGACGAGAGGCCTCTCCGTCGGGCCCGTGGAGAGGATGTCACGTCACAGAGCTGGTGGCGCAAATTGCTTCGGTTCTTTAGGACCGACGATGGCGGCGGCAGCGAGCCCGAGCCGCTTCCTCCTCCGAGCAGATTTCAAAGTCGACCCGGCGGCGGTCCAAAGGTCCCTTCTGAGAAGCCCCGCTGGTATCAAAACTGCCTCTTCTTCCCAATGAATCGGATCGTTCCGGAACCGCGCCGCCTTCCCCTCCGCCGAGGCGAGTCCCCCGTACGGGTCCAGACCTGCCGGGACCAGGACCTCCTCCAACCCGGACCTGAAAAATTGACGCAAAGCCAGAACGCTCGAGCGGATGACGACTGCTCGCCGCGACTCAACAAATCCACCCAAATCGACAACGTGCCGCGACTCGGCGAGTCGTCACCGCCGGGAGCCGACGTGTCGTCGCGTGTTGGCAAAGACCCGTCGGCGCCACTCAACTGTGACCGAAGATGTCGAGTTAACCGTGACAAGTCGTCAGGAGTTCAGCGGTCGTCCCGACTTAAGGACGGGTCGGCGCGACTTACCGAGACCACGGGAGTTGCCACGCCCACGCGAGGCAACAAGTCACGAGTTCAACACGCCGCCATCGCCGCCGCCGCCGCCGCCACCAACAAGCCGATCCGAGCTAAAAACGATAAGCGGTCACACAAGTTGTTGCCCGTCAAACACAATGAGTCGTCGCCGGTTAAAAAGCACGGCGCGTCACGAGCCCACAAGCCGTCGACGCCGCTCAAAACCGAGCAGTCGTCGCGAGTTTACAAGTTGCGAGTGAAAACGGACCAGACGGCGCCGCTCAACAAGTGGCGAGTGAAAAACTAACAGGTTGCGAGTCAACGCCGACAAGTCGTCACCCGCCTACACGTGATAAGAGGACGGTGGGCTGAGCCGCGCCGGGGAGACGTGACCTTTGACCTCTCCCTCAACTGTCTGCCAGCACAAGATGCTTTCCCAGATCGACTGGATTTGTAGCGCTGCAGCAGCCGTCACCCGCCCGACAACGAGCCACACGGCGCTGTCGGTCGGCCCTGCGCCGCCGGGTGGCCGCCGAGCCAAAACAATAGGCCAGTTTGCAAAACGGATGCCCGGGGAGGATTGACGCCGGCAAACGGAAGGAAATGGAGTGACGCCAGGTCACGAGACGGGCTGGCTCATCTGGAAGCGTGCCGTGCCGCGCCCCGCCCCGCCGTGAGCAATGTGTGACAACAGCAGGCTTTGACTTTAGACTTTATTTAGTGCTTGTGCACAAAATCCCTTTTTGTCAAATGCTGCCTGCCTGGCTGCCTGGCTGCCTGGCTGCCTGCCTGCCTGCCTGCCTGCCTGCCTGCCTGCCTGCCTGCCTGCCTGCCAGCCAGCCAGCCAGCCAGCCAGCCAGCCTGCCTGCCTGCCTGCCTGCCTGCCTGCCTGCCTGCCTGCCTGCCTGCCTGCCTGCCTGCCAGCCAGCCAGCCAGCCAGCCAGCCTGCCTGCCTGCCTCCTTTTTTGCCTTTCAGACTAGGATTAGGGTTCCAAACTAGTGTTAGTGTTTCAAAGTAGGTTTTAAAGCTAGGGTTAGGCTTTCAAAGTAGGGCTTAAAAATAGGGTCAGGGTTTCAAACTGGAGTTAGGGTTTTACACTGGGGTTTTAACTCTTTGATGTACAAGGCCATTAATTATTTGGTGACGTTTTTCTATTTTCCTCTAGTTCTCTGGCTTTCCTCTCTATCCATCTGTCCGTCCTTCCACGTTTGTACACATCATCACCTCTTGCCTCAGTAATCCCTTGTTTGTCGCAAATAATTGGTTCCAATGTAGAGAAAATATACAATCTCCACAAAAGACTTTTATGAACCTTTATTGTATTTTTGAATACTTGTATTTTTAAACACTTTTGTAAACATTTAAGTCAAGGTGACTTTCAGAAAAAAGACTAAGAGTAAATATATTGTTACAATATCAACACCAGACTTTTATGAACCTTTATTGGAATTTTTCATGCTTTTTTTGAACACTTGCTTGTATTTATAAATACTTTTGTAAAAAATTTAAAGGCAAACTCATGCCATGCCATGCCATGCCATGCCATGCTTTGCCGACCCACACCAGCTAACCTGGTGGAAATGTCCATCTCGGATATCTTTGTGAAGTCTGGTCTGGCTTTTATGACTTGCATTACCCAAGGGGGGCGGGTGGCACAGACCCAATCTGAGGCTGTCTCGCTTCCGGATCCGAGTCCCCGCCGAGGGAGAAGCGCTTCCTAAAGTGATTCGTTCTTTTTTCAGTTCATATGACTTCAACCAGTAGGTGTCGGTAATGCGCATTGAAGCTGGTGCCACCTCGCCGTAAAACAAAAGGAAGAAGAACATGACGTCACTTCCCGTTCACGAACGAGTCGTGAATTGCATTCCTCGTTCGCCAACGAATGAATCTGTGAGTGAACGAATCAGTGAGTGAGCGATTCGCATTTCCAGCTCATCGCGAGAACGGATCAGTGAGGGAACGAAGCCGGACTTTCCCGTTGGCGAACGAGGCAATGGGACAACTGCCTACCTTCCTTCCTTCCTTCCTTCCTTCCTTCCGTGCGTGCGTGCGTGCGTGCGTGCGTGCATCAATGGATCAGTCAGTGAACGTGTTGCGTCGTCTCCCTCCTGGCGTCAACTATGTAAGCCAGAATGTCGATTTACGATTTGCCAAGGAAAGAAAGAAAGAACCACCACTTCTTTTACGCGCGGTTTCTCCAAGCTAACGGCTAACTTTCTTGCATGAAGGGATGCGCCGTTATGCAACAACGGGGAGATAGATGATGCTTCTCTTTGGCTCGTCTTGATTTTAGAACACTTCAAATAACGTGTATGCATATATACGCCTAAATTTTGTTATCCAATATATCTATTGCAATTTCACATTGGACTGCTGGTTTGAAATTTACTTTTAATATATATATATATATATATTTTTCAATAAACATTTATGTTAAAACTTGTCTGGTGTCTTATTCCTTGTTTTTATATTCACCAATTAAAACATAAAAATCAGACATTTGGTTAACTGCTTTATATGACAATATGTATGTGTTTTACGTTGTTATATGAGTTGATGTCCCCCAAAATCCTGAAAATGGCGGTGTACCTAATAGAGTGTCCGAGTGACGTCACAGATCAGACAGCCAATCAGGAAGTGGCCTGTTATGAGGGAAACCTGAAAATGGCGCCGTACCTAATGGGATGTCTGAGTGATGTCACAGATCAACCAGCCAATCAGAAAGTGGGGGTGAGGGCGGGTGTGCCACTTTTCACTTAAACCAGAGGTGTCGACATCCAGTCCTCGAGGGGCCGCGTTCCAATATGTTTTCCAAGTGACCCTCGTTAAGCGCACCTGCGTGAAAAGTTTTAGCCACTTTCACGTTCAAAAGGAGCTAAAAGTTTTCACGCAGGTGCGCTTAACGAGGGAATCACACGGACACTCCATTAGGTACACCGCCATTTTCATGTGTACCTAATAACAGGCCACTTTATTAGGGAAATAGCATGGTCAAAGGTCACAGGTGTCAAGCGCTAGTCCTCGGGGCCGCGTTCCAACATGTTTTCCAAGTGACCCTCGTTAAGCGCAGGTGCGTGAAAAGTTTTAGCTTCTTTCACGTTCAAAAGGAGCTAAAAGTTTTCACGCACCTGCACTTAACGAGGGAATCACACGGACACTCCATTAGGTACACTGCCATTTTCAAGTGTACCTAATAACAGGCCACTTTATTAGGGAAATATCAAGGTCAAAGGTCACAGCTGTCAAGCTCTAGTCCTCGGGGCCGCGTTCCAACATGTTTTCCAAGTGACCCTCGTTAAGCGCAGGTGCGTGAAAAGTTTTAGCTTCTTTCACGTTCAAAAGGAGCTAAAAGTTTTCACGCAGGTGCGCTTAACGAGGGAATCACACGGACACTCCATTAGGTACACCGCCATTTTCATGTGTACCTAATAACAGGCCACTTTATTAGGGAAATAGCATGGTCAAAGGTCACAGGTGTCAAGCTCTAGTCCTCGGGGCTGCGTTCCAACATGTTTTCCAAGTGACCCTCGTTAAGCGCACCTGCGTGAAAAGTTTTAGCCACTTTCACGTTCAAAAGGGGCTAAAAGTTTTCACGCACCTGCACTTAACGAGGGAATCACACGGACACACTTTATTAGGGAAATAGCATGGTCAAAGATCACAGCTGTCAAGCTCTAGTCCTCGGGGCCGCGTTCCAACATGTTTTCCAAGTGACCCTCGCCATATTTAAGTGTACCTAATAACAGGCCACTTTATTAGGGAAATATCATGGTCAAAGCTTAAGTGAAAGTGAAAAGTGCCACACCCGCCCTCACCCCCACTTTCTGATTGGCTGTTTGAGCTGTGATGTCACACGGACACTCCTTTAGGTACGTCGCCATTTTCAGGTGTACCTAATAACAGGCCACTTCATTAGGGAAAAATCATGGCCAAAGCTGAAAGTGAAAAGTGCCACACCTGCCCACACCCCCACCTCCTGATTGGCTGGTTGATCTGTGACGTCACACGGACACTCCATTAGGTACACCACCAGTTTTAGGTGTCCCTAATAACTGTATGCATTTTTTGTATGTGTATTTAACTACTTGCTCTTTATTTTGGGGGACACCAACACATATTATACAACGTAAAACACATATACATATTGTCATATAAAGCAGTTAACCAAATGTCCGATTTTTGTTTTCATGCCCCAAAAAATAAAAACAAGGACTAAAACACCAGACAAGTTTTAACAGGTTTTAATGTTTATTACAATAATAATAATAATAAAAGTAAATTTCAAACCAGCAATCTAATGTGAAATTGCAGTAGATATATTGGATAACAACATTTAGGCGTATATATGCATACACGTTATTTGAAGTGTTCTAAAATCAAGACGAGCCAAAGAGAAGCATCATCTATCTCCCCGTTGTTGCATAACGGCGCATCCCTTCATGCAAGAAAGTTAGCCGTTAGCTTGGAGAAACCGCGCGTAAAAGAAGTGGTGGTTCTTTCTTTCTTTCCTTGGCAAATCGTAAATCGACATTCTGGCTTACATAGTTGACGGCAGGAGGGAGACGACGCAACACGTTCACTGACTGATCCGTTGATGCACGCACGCACGCACGCACGCACGGAAGGAAGGAAGGAAGGAGGGTAGGCAGTTGTCCCATTGCCTCGTTCGCCAACGGGAAAGTCCGGCTTCGTTCCCTCACTGATCCGTTCTCGCGATGAGCTGGAAATGCGAATCGCTCACTCACTGATTCGTTCACTCACAGATACATTCGTTGGAGAACGAGGAACGCAATTCACGACTCGTTCGTGAACGGGAAGTGACGTCATTTTCTTCTTCCTTTTGTTTTACGGCGAGGTGGCACCAGCTTCAATGCGCATGACCGACACCTACTGGTTGAAGTCATATGAACTGAAAAAAGAACGAATCACTTTAGGAAGTGATTCGGTGACTCTCGTTCACTGAAAAGATTTGTTCTTTTGAACCCATCGTTCACTCACGAGCCAACACTCGAATGAAGTCCAAAAACAACAACAACGAGCTGTCTCGGAATACCAGAAATACGCTCGATCTTGTGAGTTTCATTTTTACTTTTGCAAAGTGGAGTTAGGAAGTTGCAGGCTTCCTCTGAGCCGCGAGAGAAGGAAGGGCCCGGCACGGGACGGCAACGCTTGGACCCTGAGAGGCAACCGACCGCGAACAGTGTGGGCCAGGTCTGCGTTCTGAGGAAGAGCCGGAAGCGCTGCGGAAAGCGCATCTGCATGCGCTGCTGGACTTGCACTTGCTGTCACGCGCGCGGTGCGCAAAGCGCATCTGCATGCGCTGCTGTAGTTGCTGTCACGCGGGCGGGCGGCGGGCGGGCGGCGCTTTTCCTCCCACAATTGGCGTGGGCAAAAAGAGTACTCGGATGACCTCAGTTCAGCCGCAACGCAATGCCTTGACTTCACCGGGCCGCCCAGCGCATATTCGCCAAGAGTGGCCTTGCCGCCATGTCGTTAATCGGTCGGTCTCGTGTTTGTCTATGCGTCCTGATGTCGTTGTTGCTGATGTTGCGGTGACGTGAATGAGGCAGGCTGGCAAGGCTGGCAGGCTGGCTGCCTGGCTGGCTGGCTGGCAGCTCGACAACATTTATTGTGTAGAGCACCGCGACGCACGTATGCCAAGTACACAAAATGGCAGCCAGCCGACTGAGTGACTAATGACAAAACCTTCATCAATGTGTTAAATAATCACAATAACAACCACAAGAATAATGACGGTAAAAGAAAAATAAGATAGCACCTTTGACCTGAGCACTTTTGCTCAAGGAGGGAGGGAGGGAGGGAGGGCAGGAGCCAACTGATTTACGTGTCGGTGCTGCTGACACTACACACTCATCCGTTGGGCAAATTTTGGCCAGGCCAGCTGTCTGAAAAGCTACTCGCATTTTGGCCGCTCAGTTGGCTTGGTACTAACGGCTGTTGGCGTTTGACACGTCAATGCTGCTTTGCTTTGCTTTGCTTTGCTTTGCTTTGCTTTGCTTTGCTTTGCTTTGCTTTGCTTTGCTTTGCTTTGCTTTGCTTTGCTTTGCTTTGCTTTGCTTTGCTTTGCTTTGCTTTGTTTCTTTCCTTCACTTTTGTCAGTGGCATTAGAAGCGGAAGGAAGCCTTACGAGGTGAGTCCAGCCCTTCCCGCTACTGATGCAGGTGGACGAGAGCACACTGCAAAAGACCGGCCGGCCATCAGTCACACGCGCTGCTATTATTAGGATTCAAATATGTGCGGTAGAAAAGAAAGAATGGCAATGGGTAGGAAGAAAGAACCGGAAGCAGAAGCAGACTGGTGCGTGACGGATGGCCTCCTGCTTTGGCTTTTGATTGTCAAAGAAAATAGACCTAGCGAGCATTGGCAAGTCCTTTGATTTTCTCTCCATCACCTCCCGTCACTCGGGCCGGGCGCCGCCGCCGCCGCCGGTGAGGTCCCGCCGGCGTAAAAGTCTCTGCATGTCTGGCAGCAGCGTTGGTACCAGCGCATGTCCCGGCAGAGGTTCTTCTCGCGGATCACGCGGCAGTACACGGGCCACTGGTCGCCGGAGCACTTGTACGTCAGGGCGGCTGAGGGGCGAGCAAACATGCCACGTCAGCACGGCGGGCGAGCCTGCGACGCGGCGGCACGCCGAGACGCTGACCCACCCAGCCTGGGTGAGGTGATGGTGTTGCCGTCCACGCGGTGGCCCTCACGCCGGCAGTCTCCCTCGGCCCGGCACGGCCGATAGGTGGGCGGGCGCGCGCCAGGCGGGCACGCGTCCCCGTGGCGACCCGTCACTTTGTGCATGCATTGCACCGCTCGTGACTGCAGGCCGCGCCCGCACGAGGATGAGCACTGGTGACGGCGGCGGCGGCGGCGGCGGCACACCCAAAGACAAAAAAGTCATTTGCGTTCCCACACCTCAAGCTAGGAGACAACATCAGTAGCCGTGGAGTAGCTCCTGAAGGCCACTTTGCGAGTCTTTGGGCAAAAAAGAGCAACGCACAAAATCCCGCCCGCCAGCCAGCGTACTGCGTGAGGCGCACCGTACCTTGGACCATTGGGCCGTCTTCCACTCGAAGCAGCGCGAGTGGTCCTGGCAGGGTTCCCGGTGGGCGGGCCGCGTCAGCGTATCGCAGCGCCCTCCGGCGGCGGCGTGGCCGCACGTGACGTTGCGGCTGCGCTGGCCCGTGCCGCAGCCCTCCGAGCACTGAAAGGCCAAGGAGGCCGCTTCAAGACTCACTGAGGCAATCCCACCAGCCAAATTTTGCACCATTGCCATTTCTTACAACACGCACGCACGCACGCACGCCGTCAATTGCAAAAGAAACATTGCAAGGAATCAGCCCCCAGGACAGGACCACTGCTTTGTTTCTTTGGGGACTGCTTTTTCTGCGCCAGCCAGCCACTCACCTGTGACCACTCGGAGGCTTCCCAGACACTGAGGCAGAGGCGGCCCTCGCAGGTCTGCAGGGTCGGCGGGCGGGGCCCCGGGCAGCGGCCCATGCCATCACCATCGTCTCCGCCGTTGCCGCCGTCGTCCTCCTCCCACGACGCGTTGCGGGGCTGCTGCGCGCAGGCCACATGGCGCCGCTGCGTGCCGGGGCCGCACGTGGCCGAGCACGGGCCCCACTGGCCCGCCAGCCACCTGAAGCGCAAAAAGGCCGACTTCAGCCAAAGACGCTCCGCTCCGCGTCACGCCACGGTGTTTTGATTGCAAACGTTCAGGCGACAAATTGGGACACCAAATTGGTTTGATTGAGCAGCAGTGAGCCTGGCGGTGGCGGCGGCGGCGGCGGCCTTGAAAAAACAAAAACAAGCGCATACCGGTAGAGGCAGGCTTGAGGGTTGCACAGCTCGACTCGCGGCGGCGGCCGATGGTCGGGCCGACAGAAAGAATGGTCCACCGCCTCGGTGGACTGGTTGGCCAGACGGGCGCACGACACCGTCGTCCTCCTCTCGCCTGCGCAGATCAGCCGCGGCCAGTTGGCGCTGTTAAAGTTGCCACCAAGCTTTGGTTGTCAGCTTTCATACCTCCTCCGCATTGCGCGGTGCAGGCGTTCCAGCTGCTGTGCGTCCAGATGTAGACACGCTGTTGCATGGTTGCCGACGCGTTGTCGTCGTTGTCATGGTGCTGCTGCGGCTGCTGCTGCGGCTGCTGCTGCGGCGGCGGCGGCGGCGGCGCTTGCGAGGGTTTGCGCCGTTGCGATGCATTGAGGGCCAAGGTGTACTCGTAGCGAATGCCGTACGTCTGGTCGTGGAACAGAAGCACCTGGCAGGCACACGCACGCGGCGGCGGCGGCGTCATTGGGATGCTCCACGTGGCAATTCAAAGGCTTTTGCACAAGGCCCTCTCTCGGGCAAAGGAGAGCCATCAGCACGACAATGCATCTTTTGGATGTGTTGCGAGCTACCATGAGGTGCAGCGGGGCGCGTGTGGGGCCCCTCGCCGACATTTTTTCCCACAGTCCTCTCCTGACGTATCTGACGGTGGTGCCGGCCACGTGGAATTCTCCCGGGAGTTCAATCTTCCAGTCGCTGTTGATGGACTTGCCGGTGCCGCCGGCGCCGTCCTTCAGGGCTGAGCGCAAGGGGGAGGGAGGGAGGGAGGGAGGGAGGGAGGGAGGGAGGGAGGGGACAGTTTTGCTCCAGCTTCCATCATGCGACTCAAAACACACAAAAAGCAAGACAAACAATCTCTTGGAGGAATCTTTTCCCCTCCTCAAGTCCAAAAAAGAAAGCAATTTACGAAATGAGCAAAAAAAGTTTGCATTTCTCAAAAGTCAGTAGAAAGGTCAGAGAGGAGTAAACTTGCACATGCGTTGATTTCCTGAACGCGACGCACAAGGGAAAGTACTGAAGGAAAATGGAGCCGTTTTGAAGGAAGAAGGCAGGCCCACCCGCCTGCCCGCCCGCCCGCCCTAACCCTCCGCTCCCTTTCTTACCCAGAAAGCTGTGCGAAGGTTTGTCCTCCACCACTTTGATCCTTTGCGCTCCGGCAGGAATGACAACCGCCTCCACGTAGCCTGACGCGCACACACACAGACACAGACACACACACACATGCTGAAAAGACGCAAACGGTCGCCCCCATGCCGCCAGCAAGGAGCTTGTTGGCCAGCTGCCATTTTCTTTCTAGCCACCAATGGGGAGACTTTTCTAGCCAGCCATGTCCTACCCATGCCTCCGCTGCGGTTGAAGTCTCCTCTGACGACGGTACACGATCGTCCGTCCCCATTACAAACGCCGCAAGCGTCTTCTTTGGACGGAGACCCGATGACGCCGTCGCAGCCGATTTTCTGAGCCCATCCACGACAAACAAAGACAGTGAGCCCAGCCCGCTTGTCAGAGTTGGCAAAAGGCGGCAAATTGCTTCTGGGAAGGAAAGCGCTTTTCCCAGCGCACTGCGCTTGGGACTGAAATCCGCTTTGCACACCTGACACCTGCCGTTGACGCACAGGTCGGCCTCGTAGGGTCCGCACGGCGTTCCGTCCACCACCCTCTCCGCCATCAGCACGGCCACGTCGCGACCCACCGGACTGCAGAACAACACGCAAGGTTTCTCTGAGCGCAAACACACACACACACACACCGACATTAAGCATGAAACATACACACAGAAAATGTGCAATCACACATGCACAATACGCACACACAATCAATGTAACACACACACACACACAATGTTGGTCACTCAGACGCAATGCGGGCCAGGCTTTTGCACGAGCGAGCATCACCGTCATTGATGACGGCAGTTAGCACATCGCTCTTGGTCTTGCCGGCGTGCCGGTCGTAGGACAAACACTGAAGGTCTCTGAAGCTTGGCGCTCCCTTTGGGCACGGAGGACCTTCGCAGGCTTTGTGCTCCACGCTGGCCTTTTGGCAGGGGTGTCCGCCCGGACCGGGCCTGCCACACACACACACACGCACAACAGTGGCCTAAAAAGCAGGTCGTGGTGGCGACTGGCCAGCGGAGGCACAGGTGGGCTACATACGGGGGGTTGTCGCACTTCCTCTGTCTGAACTGGACTCCGGTGGCGCAGGTGCGACTGCACATGCTCCACGGGCTCCAAGGACTCCAGTCACCATCCACGTGCTGTGGGATCGGGGTCTTACTCACGCACTGCCCTGCACGGCACCACTGACACACACGTGCACACAGGCGGGTTAAACACTCTCTCACACGCGCACACGCGCACGCGCGCACACACACACACACACACACACACACACACACACACACACACACACACACGCGCACACACACACACACACACACACACACACACACACACACTGTCCTGTACAGGCACACACATGCGCGGCACCTTGTCCGGTCCACACTGAGTCCCGTCCAGGGGAGGGTCCAATTTGGTCTTGCAGGAGGCGTCGCCCTCCACCAGGCACCACAAGCCAGCGCACATCAGATGCTAGGGGAGGGACAGTGGCCGGCCGGCCGGCCAGCACACGGTCACAGCCTGTGCGTGCAAAAGAAGGTGCCGGGCGTGCGTGTGTGCGTGCGCACGCGCGCGCTACCTCCATGTCGGAGCAGAAGGTGGCGTTGGTTCCAAAGAGGATCTGACACTGCTCATCCGCGCTGTAATGCATCCCGGGCAGCTTGGGAGGGAGGCGCAGCTGGTAGCGACTCCCGGGCTCCGTGTGCACCAGACAGCCGCTGGACTTGGACCTGAAGCCGAGACGCGCGGGCCAAGTCCCAATTCAGAGCCCGCCGCTACCGCCGCCGCCACAGTCATTGTGCCTACTAAACTCACCCGAGGAACTTGCCAAGGTCATCGCGGCTGCAGGGCGACCAGGACAGGTCGCTAGGGTTGCGTCCCTTCAGCCACTCGCCGGACATGATGTAGGCGCGGTCGCTGCAGGAGGCGTGCTCGTCGTCGTGGCTCATACCCATGCTAGCGGTGGCGACGGCACACGCAGCGGGTGAGGCGGCTCACCACTTCTAGCGGCAAGGAAGCGGAGACGGACGCTCGCTCGCTCGCTCGCTCGCTCACTCACTTGTGTCCCAGCTCGTGCGCCACCGTGAAGGCCAAGTTGAGGCCGTTGTCCTCGGCCAGCACGCATTTGCGTTTGGCGCTGCACGCGCCGCCCAGGTAGGCCATACCTTGACAAATAAAGGCCCTGTTAGCCACACGCTAACAACCGATTTGAGAGGAAGAAAACGCCGCAGACAAACACACATACAGATTAGGAAGGAAATGAGACCACAAAAGCGTGCGCCCTGAAGTGGCTGGCTTACCAACGGTGTCACACGGTTCCTCCTTATGCACGCAGAAGTCTGTCCTGAAAAGCACAAAACAGCAGGTCAGCAATTGTGGCACAAGTTCCATGGCGTCACCAGGCAATGTCCTGCATTTGCAAAGCGCTGGCTACCTGCTGAAGAAACCTAAAGGTCGCACGGCAGTGCCGGTGCCTCCCAGTTGATCGACCCACCTGGTGACCAGCACGGCGGCGTCCACGGGCGGGACTTGCTGGCGTCCTCCGGGAAAGCGGTTGCTCCCCGGGTAGCGCGGCGGCAGCCCTCCGAACTCTTGCTGCTGCCACTGACAGAAGCTCTCCAGGGAGCGCTGGCCGTGGTGGCCCACCTTCAGCTTCTCCTAACGGAACACACACAGCGCACGGCGCTACAGGGAAGCGAGCCTTCCCATCCCAGAAGAGCGCAAGCGGCGGGCGGGCGGGCGATATGGAAGCGGGAAGGTTCGAGCGAGCTTTGCGAGGTCGCGGGAGGTCGGCGCTGGCCGTCGTTGACACTCACGGGGCGGCTGTGAAGCAGAACCAACTTTGTGACCCGGATGTTGATCCTCACACCCAGACTTTGGTGCTGGAACATGTTGTACACCTGACACACACGCGCAGACAGGAAGCCTTGAGAGCGAGTGGCGGCGGGTGGGTTAGGGTTAGGTCGGCAAAGCGGGACCAGAGCTTTTCAGCAGGAGCTAAGGCGTCAGCGCTGCTGCCGAGGGAGCGGCTCGCCACAACTCTGCTCACCATGTTCATGACGGTCAACAAGAACCTCTTGGCGGCGTCGGCTCCGTGGTAGCGGACCATGCTGGAGTCGGCCACCAGCAGCGTTTCCAGCGTGTAGGCGTCCCGGGCGCCCACGGCCGCGCGCCTGTCGCGACCGTCCTCGCTCGCCTCGGAACCGTTCCGCTTCTTCTCACCTGCCGAGGCACAGGTGAGGTGAGGTGAGGTGAGGTGAGGTGAGGTGAGGTGAGGTGAGGTGAGGTGAGGTGAGGTGAGGTGAGGTGAGGCGAGGCGGGGCGGGGCGAGGCGCCAGGCCCACACGCCATCGGCAGTCAAATGAACGGCTCTGGCACGACTGGCCTTTGATGGGAGGGACTCTTTGCTTTTGCTTTGCTTTTTTCCGTCACCAAAGGACGATTGCCGAGAGAACCTTTTGAAAGGAGCGTTTCTTCAAAAAAGGAGCCGCGAGACCCCTGACCTAACGGAACCATACGCGCACTTGCTTGTGAACATGTGGAATGCATTAAGCGCGTGTGCGTGCGTGCGTGCGTGCGTGCGCCTGTGTGGTCTCGGCTGCGAGGGCTTATGTAACGTTTGCAGGGTCAAGCCGCTCGGCTTAATCAATGTGCACGAGGGACGACGGCGCTGAGCGTCTGTGTGCGTGGTGTTTCCAAAAACAAGATGTGCTCAAAAGCTGAGGTGCGCTTCAACATTGGTGTCCCAATTTGCGTGCTTCCCATGCACGTCGCCAGCGACCCTTTCTGCCCTGCCCTGCCTTGCCCACGCCCGTCCGCATCCCTGACAGCACAGTGCAAGAGTTGAGAGCGGCAAACTTGGCCATTCCGCTGCGTCAGCGGAGTCCCGACCATAGCGGCGGCGGCGCAGCAGCCGATGTTTGATTCCCGACAGCCACCCCGGGGACGTGGTGTTCTGTCGCCGCTGCTGCTCGTCCTCCTCCAGCGGCCGCACCAAAAGAACCTCGCCGTCCACATGCACCAGGCCCGTCTGGAACAGAAAACCAGGTAGGAGATGCAGAGTTTAAGCCCCCCCCCCCCCCCCCCCCCCCAAAAAATGATGCATTCGTATCACTTGCCAGACACTTGTTTACTATACTTTTTCTTTATGACCGGGCCGGGCCGATGAATTAATCCCCCCCCCCCCATATCAGTCACGCCCGAGTCACCGCGTTGAGCGCACGCGCACGTACCAGACCTCCGCAGGCCGTGACGGACACCGACGAGCCGGGTCGCTCCAGAACGGAGCCCGAGTAGAGGCAGAGCTGGTCGCGCTCCACTCGCGCGCCGGCGGGTCGCCCAGCGGCCCGTCGTTCCTCCACCAGCAGGTGACTCCCTAGCAGGCCGCCGCTTCTGGTGACGTCGAGCCGGAGGTTCTGGCCGAACGCCGCCAGCGACACCAGCAGGCGGTCCGGGTGGCCGGGCGCCGCCAGCAGCTCGGGGATCACCTCCGCGGATTCCTCAGAATCCCCGTCGACGCCAACCACCGCCGCTGTGCAAAAAGCGCGTCATCCAAATCATTACGTTGCAGTACGGTAGTAAGTTAACTTGAACTTTTTTTACTCTTCAATGATCATTATAAAGGCTGCTGATTGGATATGCAGATTTGCACTATTCGTGAGGAAAGGCGAGCCTACCCGACCACAAACTGGGAAAAGTGTGCTTGTCGTCATCGCTTTGGACCGCAAAGAAAGTGTTTTGAAAAATCGGCACATTCGCAAACGGTCACGCGGAGGCCCTCCGATCGAACTCCACCGTGCATGGAAAATGACAAAATGACACATTTTGGATGAATGCGAGCCCGTATTTACATTCCTGAAGCAGAAGAGATTGATACAACAGTTGGTTGGGGTGCCATTAACCCGCCGCTCCATTTGGCGGGAGGAGCTGGCATGTAAGCGGAGGCAGGGAGGGACAAGGAAGGCGCAAGCAGGGAAATGAGATGAGCCCCGGTCTTACTTTTGCATCGACCGATTAGACTGCCCATGTCATCTGGCCAGCAGAACAAAACTAAACCAAATCAAAATGCTACGCGACGGCTTGTAGGCATTTTCTGAGATTCGAGAGAGATTGTTGAAGGACAGAAGCTGCTGACGTCCGTCAGTCAGTCAGTCAGTCAGTCAGTCAGTCAGTCAGTCCTTCAATCAATCGGGTCGGCGGCCGGAATTGGACTTTTGATCTCTGTCTCGACTCATGTCTGGACGCAAAATGGGCGCCTATCAGAAAGCAGTGGAGGTCGACCAAAGGAGTCCTCAGTGCACGCACGTATTTAAGACACAGTCAAGCCGGCACAGACAGCGAGCCGAAAAGGTTCCTTCGGCCCAAAGTATTTGTACTCGATTACATGCCGGCCGGCCGGCGTTCCAGCGGCGCACTCGAGATCGCACACGCAAGGGAAGACAAGACAAGGCAAGGTAAGACAAGGCTAGGCAAGGCAAGGCAAGGCAAGGCAAGGCAAGGCAAGGCAAGGCAACGCAACGCAACGCAACGCAACGCAACGCAACCCAACGCAACTTACCGGACACTTCCGCGCACAACAGCGCCACCAGCAGGCGCACTACGCGGCCGCTGCGCATGCCGAGGCCAAGAACCGGACTGGGACCGGCAGCAGAGCCGCTCGCCTCGACCGGGAGCAGAACCGGGACTCGGACTTACGTCGTCGGACCGGATGGCAGAAGCGTGAGGGCGCCACACTTTTCTTTTTTTTCTTCCCCAAAAGTGGATCAAATCGGGTTGACCGAGGACACGCCCGCCCGCGCAGGCCGGCTCCGCCTTAATCCGATACCATTGGTCTGTTTCGACTTTACGGAGGAGAGAGCCGCCTCTCATTGGCCGACAAGGCTGTCAGTTAGAGCGGGGCGGGAAGTGAAACCTTACACATGGTCGGTCTGCGGTGGGACGGGACGGGATCGGATCCGGTCGCGTCGGGTCGGGGGGATCCTGTCTTGTGCCAGCGCGTGCACAGCTGATCCAATTGTTTTGGATTTTATTTGTTACATCGAAAATAAATGCTAACGGCCGTCTTCTTTAAATCAACCTTGGTAGCTGTGGTGCCGTTAGGCCTCTTCTTTTTTCCAGCTTCTGTCACTTGGTCCGTTCCACTTCTTTTTTGCATTTTTGCTTCTTTTATGTGACTTCGACAAAATGTTCAAGATGATCACTTCGCAACCAAAATTCAAAACGAAGCAATTTCTTTTTCAACTACAATGTGTTTTATGACATCCAATACAAAAAGAAAGCATTTCCTTCTTTTAGTGCATGTTCTGGAAAAACAAACAAAACTACATGCTAAAAAATAAAGTGTAAACAATGACACGATGGCCAAAACCTTTTGATGGGGAAAAAAGGTTTGGTTGCAGGTTTTTGTGAGCGACTCCATTCATCTATCAGCCCGCGCGTGCTGCTTAATCACATGATGGACGCACCAGAGGGGGGGGGCGGGGTAATGGGGCGAGGGGTCAACCTGGCTCTCGCCTGCTTGACCCAAGCAAACAGCCATACTGACACCACTGTATCCATCGCTTCGCGCTAGTATCGATCCGATATCGATACCGACTTGGTATGGCGGTCAATTGGGCCACCGCGGCCGCCCCCAGACAGCCGCAAAATTCCTCCCCTCCCTTGGGCACGTGGGAGTTTTTGGCGAAAATGAGCCATTCGGGAAATGTACAAAACATGTGGTGGCTTGGAGTGTTTTCAATCAATTGAGAAATGATGATGGGCACCATGGAGTAGAAATAGGACTTCACCTGGACATATTTATGCAGAAAAAAAAAAAAGGAAAGTAAGGAAATGGTGTGAATTTTGGGGAAGGTGAAAAACAATTTGAGGTTGCAATACGTTGACAACTTCGGACAGAGTAAATGGTGCTTTTATTGTGCGTGTGTGTGTGGGGGGCTATTTGGGAATGTGGAAAATATTTTGGAGTTGGGAAGGGTTCAGGCAGTCAAGCAATGTCGAAGGGGAAGAATTAGTTTCATGGGGCCATACGGGTACTTGGTGCTTCAACATAAATAAGGAAATAAAAGAACCAAGCAGGAGTACCTTTGAAAGTAGCCAAGATGGAAACAAGTGGACAGGAGAAAAGGTGGAAGAAGACGTTGCCAACGAGTGGAACCTAATCAATGTGGAACGGGATTGCGGCCTGGAAGGGGCACTTTTTTCAAAAAGTGGGAGCTCCATCAGCAGCGTGGACGTGGTGACTTTCTGGGATAAGTTGAGGTTGCAAAAGAGGTGCAAGTTGCTGCCATTGGCTGGCAACCGGTTCAAGGTGTCCCCCGATGACTGCTGGGAAAGGCTCCGGCACGCCCGCGAGCACCTTTAGGCCACGTTTTCCCAAAAGATCAGGAGGCGGCGGCGGGCCTGGGGACCAGGCTCCAGATGGGCCACCATCCGGTCAGGGGACGACCAAACCCAACTGACGACCCAAGTGAGTGAGTGTGCGACACATGACCGACGGCAAAGTCGTCCCTGTGCGTTTGCGTTGCCGGCAGCGCAACAGGATGAGCGGGTCACCGCCGCCGTCCGGCAATGGGCGGAAACCAGGAGGAGGAGGAGGAAGGCGCACTCGGCATCCTTCCCTCGCTGGCTCCGCTCACGAAAACGGAGGTCCGCCACGGGGCCCGCGAGCCTAGTTTGTCTAGCACCATGGGGACCTCCTCCAGGGACTCGGCCGAGTCTGAGTGGTACTCGGCGGGAGGGGCGGTGGCCCGGACCGGCGGCGAGGGCGGGAGGTGCTGGTGTAGGCGGGGGGGCCTGGCAACGGGCGGGCCCGGTAGCCACGCACCCGCTCGCTCTGATGAACAACGAGCGTCTGGACCGGCATCTGCCACAACTGCACCGTGTCCGCCCATCTTCCTCTTCTTCTTTGTTGTCATCGTCTTCTGGGAAAAGGCCAACACACGCACACGCACACACACAGATAGTAGGAAACACAATTTCGATGTCTTTGTATGTCTTGACGTGAAGAAATTGACAATAAAGCAGACTGACTGACACGCACGCACGCACGCACACTCAACTCAACTCAACTCAACTCAACTCAACTCAACTCAACTCAACTCAACTCAACTCAACTCAACTCAACTCAACTCAACTCAACTCAACTCAACTCAACTCTCTTGCCTGTGGCGCGAGTTGACCAACGAGTTTTTTTTTAAATATTTGCTGAAGTTGCCGTAATATCCTTTAGAGAGGCAATTCATCCAGGACTCAACAACGGATCCATTCTCAAAGGAATTGATATTTACCTTTTGCGCGTACGGCGGGCACTCTGCCGTGTGGTGCTGCGTGGAGATTGTGGGCGGGGCATTCGGCAACGGGCTAGCCGCGGCCCACGCATCGCCCACCAGCCTTACGACACACACACACACACACACACACACACACACACACACACACACACACACACACACACACACACACACACACACACACACACAAAATCGGTCGACAGCATCGTCGCAGCCGTTAGGCTAGGGAAGCGAGAGGCGGTCCTACCGCTCGCGCCGCTCATCCAGCTGAGGCCGGGTGTAGCCCGGCGTTTCCGAGTCGTCCATTCCCTGACAACGACACGGTCGTTGTCACATAAGCGAGGCGCCAAACAAAGCAGCGCCGCGTTACCTCGGAGCGGCCGGACGCTCGGGCGGCGTGCTTGACATCGTCCGGGATTGTCGTTTGTCTTCTGTCCTGACGGTGGCGCTGGCGCACGATGTACTCGTACGTGCTCAACCTGTTCCACACTCCAAAATGCACGCCATACAAGTCACGTTTCCAGAGCGGGGCCTCGACCGCCGTCATGCGCCATTGAGCGACACATGTGTGCGCCACGCCCACTTACTGAGATAGAAGTGAAAGAGCAGCAGGTGGCAGAGCAGCACGCAAGCGAGCAACGCCAGCGCCCCCGTGACGGCGGCCAGCGCCGGGACCGCCGACAGCGGCGGCGACGGGAACGGCGACGTCGTCGTCCGGTTGGGCGCTGAGCGGGAAGAGTAGCGAGCGCGGCGCTTAGCGAGCGAGCCAACAGTTACCGTGGCGGCGGGCCCACTCACCCCGGGAGTGTTTGTCGACGCCAGGGTCGTCGGGCTCCCAGAAGAACCGGATCAGCACGTAGGACGAAACGGCCAGGAGGACGCACACGCCCAGCACGGCCGACACCACGCTGCACAGGAACAACCTGGCCGTGCGCGGGGGGCGGGCACCGCACGGCCGAACAGGTTAGAGGGCGTGTTTTGCAACTGGCTGGTAGTTGCGAGCGCAAGACGGCGGGGGGCGACTGACTTGTAATTTCTGCTTCCCACACAGTTGTTGAGCCAGCGACAGTGATGATCAAAGTCGGCCACGCATTTGTTACACGCACTGCAGTGCTTGGACTTGGGCCCTCTGAAACGCACACACAATGGCTGAGCGCAGACAGAATGGAAGAAGCCCGGACGAAGTGAAACCAAATGCAAAACGAAATCGCAGGCAGCGACACCCAAATGGAACGGAGGCGCCCCAAATCCGTTTCGGCGCCAGCAGCCCAGAGAATCCAGATCCAACCGGACCTGGCGCTTCGACACCCAAATGGAACGGAGGCGCCCCAAATCCGTTTCGGCGCCAGCAGCCCAGAGAATCCAGATCCAACCGGACCTGGCGCTTCGACACCCAAATGGAACGGAGGCGCCCCAAATCCGTTTCGGCGCCAGCAGCCCAGAGAATCCAGATCCAACCGGACCTGGCGCTTAAATCCAACAGCTAAGGAATTACAACGCCACGGAACCTCCAGGATCCAAACGGGGCCGCGTCATGTGATGCAAGCAAGCGGACGGAAGCGTGCCGGGCGCCACTCACACGTCCACCTGGCAGAGGTAGCAGTGGCAGTTCTCAATGACGTGGGCACGTTTGGAGCGGTCCAGGACGAGGAGCGGCCCTTTGAGGCTCTTGGCTCGGACGTTGCGGTCGGCCGGGTCCACGCTAGCCGCCATGACGTGAGTGCACAGGTGGCACGCAAACATCACGCCGGTGCACTGAGCGGCGCATCGGGAAGCTTCACGCAAGGTTGGTGAGTCACCTGGCGAGCCAGCGAGCGAGCCAGCGAGCGAGCCAGCGAGCAAGCAAGGATACGATATAGCCGGCCGGCGTCCAGTGGGCGGGCAGCAGCGGCACAAGGACGCCCAGGCCCACTACGGCAAAGTAGGCGTAGAGGAGCCAGGCCAGCATCTGAAAGGGATGAGGAGGCCAGCTCCAGCCGTTGGTGCGCGAGCAGGCCGGGGGGCCGCCGCCGCGCCCGTCGTCCACGCCTCCCGCAGCCGCCGGCGTCGTGCGGTTGGGGGTCTTTGCGCACGCGTCCATCCTGCGCGTCGCGTGGGCCGGCCGGCCGACCGACCGGCCGCGTTAGCTCATCGCCCCTCAGACGACTGGCATGCCGACTTGGCTCGTCTGCTTGAGCCCGCCGCCGTCCGTTAAATCGGTCGGACAGCTTGACGTGCGTCGCTTGAGCCGACGAAGCCCAACTTGCTAACAAACAAGATAGAAATAAATATATTCTTGGCTTTGGACATACATCTAGGCGCCAAGCCAACACAGTTTGACGAGCTGCGTTGCTCATTCCTGAGTGCGAAAAGTGCAGACGAGTAAATCTTCCATCAATCAGCAAAAAGAAAATCTCGCCGCTCACCTTTCAACCCACGCGAGCGGGACCCATCTGACGGATGACGCTGGTGGGCCACCCCCACTCAACCCCAACTCAAGCTCGTTCGCCGGCCGTCGGGGGCTCTCGGCCGGGTCCGGTAGTCCGGTCCGGTCCGGTCCGGTCCGGGCGACACAGAGCGTTGCGGGCCTCCCGCTCGGTGGGAATGTTAGCCCGGCCGCGTCGATACGGCAACGCGAGCGGGCGGCTAACTGGTCCGCAGCACGAGCCCGCCGCTGATCCACGGGCGGGCAGGTACGCGCGTCACCGTGCGAGCCGAATCCCCGACCCCCGCTAAACAAAACGAGATGGGCTACATATAGCCGCCATCTTGAAGCGGAGCTCCCGCTACGGTCACGCCCACAGACACGAAGGCGCTCAGCGTGGTTTGCGAGAATGCCACTGGCGGCAGGACGCAAGGACTCGACCCACCGCACCGCCTCTGTTGCAATATGATTGGCTCCAGCAATCGCCCTTATTGGCTGCTGCATCTGGGGAGGCCGCGCCCCCTCCGGCTTCCCAGCGGGAAGCCGCTCGTAGTTTCTGTGGCAACGCCAAGGGCGCTCCCTATTGGCCGGCTAGTCCTTGCCCCGCCCCCAAGCTTGAGCGAGAGACGTCGTGGTGTGATGAATCGTTATGACCAGCAGGGGGGGCATAACGAAAGTAGTAGTAGTATCGCCATTAACTTAATTCAAACTCAGTAAATTCATAATATCATCAAATCAACGAAAAATGACCATTTAACAAAAGTCAGTAAGTAAATAATAACCTTGGTAAATCAACAAAGCCATTAGTCAATTAAAAGCTCAAGAATATTGCCAAATATATACCACTGGTGATGAATACACTCCGATTTCAACAACAACAACAACAACAACAACAAAATTCATCAGTTACTGTGCAACGCCATCAATGAAAATACACCATTAACTCAAACCCAAAACTCAAAATAACTATTTACCTGTTAGGAACTTTGTTTGCAGACGGAGTGCTAGGAAAGACTTTTGCCTTCCTACATTTGAAATTTGAGCATTGTCGCAACAACTGTGATCAATTCCTACGTCTGCGAGTGGGCAAAACGGCACATCCCGGATGGGCGGGGCTCCCTCCAGAGGCGTTTGCACTCCAGGTGACAACATGGACCTTGTTTGCCTTGATTCTCAGGGAAAAGAATTCGTACCGCGTCGATCCCAAGAAGCAATTTGCATCTTCAGACCACAACGCCGACGTTTCATTTGGCACAGCTAACGCGAAAGACGTTTGGGCCTTACAAGTCAGACAACAACGGCCACGTTTCGTTTGGCACAGCTAACGCAAAAGACGTTTGGGCCTTCAAAGTCTCTCAAGACACGATCAGAAGAATGAACATTCAAGTGACAGGAAGCGCTTTGTTACACGTACAGCCATTGTCAATAAAGATGCTTTGTCATTGATTGTATTGATTTGCTTTGTTGCAAGTAGTCAACGTTTGCAGCCTGAATGCCAAAAGCCAAGCGTTCCTGCCCCTTTAAGAGGAAATCCGAGGCGGCGGCGGCGGCGGCGGCGGCGGTGGGGCCAGCGGGGGTCAAGCCGGGCTGCCTGTTATGCTTTTGGGAGGGATCGTAAATTAAAGCGACATTTGCAGGGGAAGCCGCCCATCCAAGCGGCCAACCGGCGTCCCGCAGAGCTTTGAAATATGTCCGCTTGTTTCGTCGGGGGGGTCCGTTTCGGTCCGCTCCCATCCAAGTGGCCGCCCGGACCTGTATGAACGCCCCCCCCCTCAATGTCCTAATACAAACAAGCTGCAAAGGCATGCACTCCGCCCCCACCCCCATCACTGCTGCTACCAAACTGCAAAGGGGTTCCAACCAGATCATTTGAGCCACTTGAGGACACTTGAGACAAGTAGCTCTACTACTAGTGCATGGCAAACATGACTCTGGTACAAGTTCAAGGACTGACCCGACTCCTGTCGCCTAAAACAAACGTAGGCTGGGCAAAAGTAGCCGCACGCTGCACTTCAATTCAGTGTGTGTATGTGTGTGTGTGTGTGTGTGTGTGTGTGTGTGTGTGCGTGTGTGTGTGTGTGTGTGTGCGTGTGTGTGTGTGGGGGGGGGGGATACTCAAAGTAAAAATGAATAAGTCAAAGCACTGCTCAAATCCTTCAGTTCAGCAATATCAGCTAAAAGTTGAGGCAGCAGGACTCACAGACTCTCCTTGGAGAAAAACAAGTCGTCTCAAGTAAAAGTAGTTGTGGAAACAACAGTTGTCTCGCACAGCGCGCACACGCATGAGCGCGCGCGCGCGCTCTCGCTGTCCAACACTTGCGCTTGCGCACGACAAGAAGCAGATGAACATTTTTGTGTGACAGGATGTGACCCTTGACCTGCATGTACACGTGGGACCATTCCCGGTATCCGCCCCCGCACACAAATGCGTGTGTGTGTGCGCGCGCGCGCGCGTAACCATTTGTGTTTGCGCTCGGTGTCATCGTGCGCACGAGATGCCAATAAAATCCCCTGTTCTCTCGGAATCATCGGGGGCCGGCTCAAAACATGCAAATTAAAACAATAGTTGTGAGGATCGCTACTCCTCCGTGATGCTAGGGGGCGCCGATGTGCCAGCCGCTCACATGAGAAGGAAGTGCCTGAATGAGGAAAGCGCTTTGTTTTCTCCTTCAAGAAACGGGAGTCCAAAATGGCGGCGGCAGACGCGGCCAAAAAATGGCCTCTCCGATCGTACGGCGCCTGGCTGAGCGCACCGCGCCTCTCCGAGCGTACGGTGCCTCGCCGAGCGTACGGTGCCTCGCCGAGCGTACGGCGCCTCTCCGAGCGTACGGCGCCTCGCCGAGCGTACCGTGCCTCTCCGGGCGTACGGCTCTCGTCGGGTTTGGCTTCCGGGAGAAGCGGAAATTGGCACGCAAACAAGCGTCCGGCCGGCCAGCTGGCCGGAAGACTGCGACTTGAGACGGAGCGGCACGAGGACACCAAATGGGTACGACCGGGGGCCGCGAGGGACGGAACGCCACGGAAGCCGCTGCGGCCAGCGAGCGCGTGAGCGAGCCAAGCGACTTCAACTCCGCAAATCCGGCCCTCTTTGCAAAAGTGAACTTTGCCTCATCACCTTCCGCCGTCTCGGCAGAGTGCGAGCGGCGGAGGCGGCGGCGGCGGCCCGTGTCACGGTGCTTTGACATGCGGGCACAAATGCGCACCCAAGCAACATTCTGTGAATACAGAGGACATGCGCACTCTTGCTCACTCTGGTGCACTCTTGCTCACTCTCATGCACTATTGCTCACTCTCGCGCACTCTCACACGCTCTCGCGCATTCTGCTGTCTCCGACAACCTGTGAGCAAATGTCAGAGCAGCCAGAGGACACACATCTGTAGACACTTAAGTGCGTCGTGTGTGTGCGTGTGTGTGTGCGCGCGCACGTGCATGTGTGTGTAGGGGCACCATCGAGGGGGACGGTGAGGCTTCATGAGAAAGTTGTCCATAAATGTCTCAAGCGTTTTCAATTTGCAACAGTGACCCCAAAATCTGGAGCGTTTGCGTGTGGGTGTGAAAGCGTACGTGTCCGTTCATGCCCATGCTGTTCAACATTTTTGGGGTGTTGCTGCATCAGGAAGTAGCAAACAGGAAATGATGTAAGGTCCCTTAAGGAATCTTTTGGATTCCCGGTGTCCTGTCCTGTCCTGTCCTGGCCCGTCCCGTCCCGTCCCGTCCTGTCCCGTCCTGCTTGCGCGCTTACATAATCCTAGGCCAGCTCGCAGATAAAAGACGCACGGACGTACCGGGACAAAAGGTGCGGCCGCGGGGAGGCGGGCGTTCCGGAGGTGTGCACGCTTCGGCTCCCTCCACGCTGTCACGCGTGGCGCCGTTCCGTCCCTCTCAAGCTGTCGGGAACACAGGTGGAAGGAAATCTTCCAAGCTGATCACCCCGGACGACCGTAACCGACCCAGCGTGCCGAGCCCGCTGAAAGCGCACGCCCGACTCGACTTTGGCTCTCGCCGTTCGCGTCTCGGCCTGCCGGGTTGCCACGGCGACCGGCCCCGCGCCACCCAGGAAATCCCCGGCCACCCTGGTGACCTCAATCGCTCACTAAGTGGACCAGCGGAAGCTTGCTTGCTTGCGTGCAGACGGATGGACAACCGCCATCAGGAGGCTTTGTCCTCTTGCCGCCACCGCCACGTCACAGCATGAGGACAAAGCGTCCCGGAGGGGGCGCGTGCGTTTGCCACCCCCACTTCATCGGAACGCTCGCTCCGCTAATGAGCTCGGTTCCCGCGTGAGCAGGAAGTACAACTCCCTGTGCCGCCAGGAACATCGGGCGGCCGAGTTCCAACTTCACGTCCAGTTGGTCATCTCGTGTCAGTCGACGGTCAACTTGCGCTCGCTCGCTCGCTCGCTCGCTCAGACTGGAAATGGCACTTCCCCTTTTCAACTGGGTCATCACCACCGCCACCATGTTGGGCGCGTGTGTAGTGGCTTTGTGTCCATTGTGCGTCACAAATGTGCAAACACTACTGTGTGTTGCATTGTGTAGCTTTTGTCTGTGTGGTGATTGTGTTGAGTGAATGTCTATTTTGTTTGCGTCTAATGTGTGTAGAGTGAGCATGTTTTTATGTTTCCGTGTGTGTAGTGAGCGTACTATGTTTGTATGTTTTGTGTGAAGCGCGTGTGTGTCTGTGCACGTATGTGTGCCCCAAAGTCTTTGTGCGTGTGTGTGTGTGTGTGTGTGTGTGTGTCTGTGTATGTATGTGTGCCCTAAATAGTCATTGCGGAACACTTCTATAGGTTTTTTTTGGGAGTTCCAAACGGCTCGTTCCCGTTTCAAGGAGGTCTCCGAGTGCCACTAACGAGCTAACTTGGCACGTCTGAAGGGATGATGTCAGCGCGTTGACCGGGAGGCGCTGTCCGGCGCCGATGGCCGGGGCTCTCGTTAGCGGATGGCGTGAGGACGGCCAGACCGGCCAACGTCAACAATAGCGGCGAACGAGCGAGTCGCTCGCGATAAACAACGCATTGTCCGAGCCGAGCGTCATGCGGCGCCCGTGCGGTGTTAAAGGTGCAACCTTTGCACGCACGGCTCGCACACAAGGCCAGATTCTTCTTTTCTTTTTTTCTTTGGCAGGCCAGAAGGCCGAGCGGCAGATGTTGGCCGGCCAGCCCGCCCTAATCAAAACCTCGACGGCGCTTCGCCGATGCCGGCCGGCAAAGATGCCAACGAGCTCGCTTGGCTTTCGCCCGCCCTCACAACAAAGAGTCACATGCACAAACCTGCTGGCAATGAACTTTCTCATTGACATTTCTACACAGACTTGTATACTTTAATCACACATTCTCACGGTGACGTCTTGAAATGGCCAACAAAGACGTTTATGAGCGCGGCTCCATTTCTCGGCGTGCTTGCAGACACAAACACGCGTTTGGACGTGATAAATGTACAATTTGTACAAGGCTTACGGCAAGCGCAAGGTCAATTCCTGATGAATATGTGAGAAAAGTTCAGAAGGGGCACCTCTCCGCCTGGCACTGCAATTATTTGGACTCGTAAAAAAAGACAGTTAGGGTTAGGGTAGCGCCGCCGGCCTTCCGAGTGACCTTGCGCAAGTCCCTGCAGACGTCCCAAAAAATAACAATGAAAAAAAAAAAAAAAAAAGGATTCAACGTTCTGTCAACGGCCAGAACGTTCTGATCCCGAGAGCGCTGCCTCCTACAAGCGGCGTCGTAAAAACACGGACGGCTTTATCGCTGTATTGGGGGCGGCCTGTGCGTGCGCGTGTGTGTGTGTGTGCGCGCATCTAATTGTGCGCGTCAATCCGATTAGCGTCACGCAAACGGCCGCCACGCCTTGACTCACGCACGCCGTGTGCGTCGGCTGTTAGCATGTGGCGGGCGCCAAAGGTTACCTGGGCAGCTGGTGGGAGCGCTCGCTCGCTCGCTCGCTCACGCGCGCGCCACTCAACGTTAAACTTTAAATCCCGCACGTGACACATGTCCAGACAGGACAGATTAAACGGGCACAAGACAAGCAAGAAGAAACAGGCTATGACGTCATCACGTCAAGGTCCCATCACCATCAACAGACATACCCCTGAGCTAATAACATGCGCCACCAGTTGGTGTGGAGCACATACTACACGCACGCACGCACGCACGCACACGCACACACTTGATGATCTGTTCGTCGGTGTGTTAGTGTCTATGTGAAAGTGTGTCATTGTGCGTGTGTGTGTGTGTGTCAATGTGGAACTGTCTTTGTGTGTGCGTGACGGTGCGCGTATGTACACACGGGACCCCGTCGTTGGAGCGGCGCGTGTGCACGCACGCACGCGCGCGCTATATAAGAGTGCGAGCGCTTGCTCCGCGTTCAGTCCAGCGAGGAGGAAGAGACGAGCTCGGCGGCGCGGGAGGCAGCCGCGGCGAGCGAGCGAGCGAGCGAGCGAGTGTGTGCGCAGCGCAGCAAGCAGGCAGGCAGGCCAGCAGCCGCGGCGAGCGTGTGCGCAGCGCAGCCCAGCAGCTGCAGCAGCAGCAGCAGCAGCCACTCGGCTCTTGAGTTGCGTCACAAATGGACGCGTGGGCGCTGGCGTGGTGGACGTTGGCGCTGGGGGCGGCAGCGTTGGCCTGGGGCGCCGCGACGAGGATGCTGGCACGAGCGCTGATTCGCGACGACGTCGAGCACAAGAGAGACGAGCGAGCAAAGGAGGACAAACTGCTGGGCGCCTGCGGCAAAGCTGTCGTCATCACAGGTAAACCGAAGAGCAAACCCGAAGCAAACAAAACAAAGCCAAAAGACTTGCTCGCTCGCTCGCTCGCTCGCTCTATCGGCAACCTGACGCCCGCCCACACAGCTCGCACGGCGGCGTGTGCCGACACACTTCCCCTCACCTCACCTCACCTCACCTCACCTGACCTCACCTCACCTCACCTGACGCACACGCGGTGCCCAACCTGACTTTGATCAGTGTAGTCACAACCTGTGCGCGATAACGTGTTTGATAGTAGTGTCTTTGTTTTTGTGACAGAGTGTGTGTTTGTGCTCGTGACGATATAGTTGCACATGATGTGTGCATGTGATAAGAGTGCGCGCGTGCGTGTTTGTTAAACTTTAATGTCTTTGATTCTTTGCCCCTATTTGAGCAACATAATCTCTTCTGTGAGTGCGCGCAGCCGTGTTTACTACTACAGGGATCATTCCAAGTTTACACGCACGCTAACCATTTCATAATCATTCACTAAATGTTTGGCAACAGCGTTCCTCGACTGCGCTCACTTCAAAGTTGCTCAGCAAAATTGAATTTGTTTTTTGGTCAACCTGACTATTTACTAAATGTTTGGGGTCTGCCGGGCCTGAGTTTCAATGAGCCCCTCCGCCGCCCCCATGCACAGGCTGCGACTCGGGCTTCGGGAAGGCAACCGCCCGCCACCTGGACCGCTTGGGCTTCCGGGTCTTCGCCACGGTGTTGGACGCAGAGGGAGAAGGCGCCTGCGAGCTGCGGCGCGCCTGCTCGCCGCGACTCTCGCTGCTGCAGCTGGACATCACGCAGCCGCAGCAGGTGCGGGGAGCGCTCGCCCAGGTTCAGGCGCAGCTGGAACCCCAAGGTAAGCTCCGCCCGCCCGCCACCAGCGTGCATGCACTATTTGACGTTGCGACGCCAATTTCATGGCAGTCCGAATTGAAACTTGAACATGGAAGGGAGGAAAACGAAGTTGGAAAGGAGGAAAGCGTCCAGAAGCATTGCAAGGACTGATACGTTGCCAGCCGCCACTCGAACGACCAGCGTGCATGCACTTTGAGCGCTCGCTGCCATGCAGGCGTTGCCATTACAACTCCAAGTGAATGCACGTGTGCGTGCGCGCGCCAGGTTTGTGGGCTCTGGTGAACAACGCCGGCGTGTGCGTCAACTTTGGCGACATCGAGCTCTCTCAGATGTCCACCTTCCGCGGCTGCATGGAGGTCAACTTTTTCGGAACGCTCAACGTCACCAAAACTTTCCTGCCGCTGCTAAGACGCGGCAAAGGGCGAGTGATCACCGTCTCCAGTCCGGCGGGTACGCGCGCGCGCACGCGCACGCACGCACGCACGCACGCACGCACGCACACACACACACACACACACACACACAGCCGAGCCGAGCCGTTGGAATTTTCTCCTCGACACGTTTTTTTACAAATGCAATGTCGCAAGTGCCTGCCTGCCTACCTACCTTCCTTACGCGCGGCGTCCGGTACCGGAGAGCCCGCCCGCTATCCGTCCCGCTCCAACGCACCCGATCGAAGGCATCGTCACTGACCTTCGCCCGAACGAGCCGACGATTCGGATCGGGCTGGAGAGGCCTGCTCGGAGGCTGCAGCGGGAGGCGCACCTGCTCCCTCTAGTGGCGCGCCGAGGACATGACGAGCGGACGTCACTTTTTACTTGAATACGTTTGCGCTGCGCGGAAGCTATCTGTTGCTACTTGAATGCCCATCGCGACTGCATGTGTTACACGTTTGTTCTCCTCCATTTGGGCTATTTCCCTAGGATTTCAATTGGATTTTCTGTGTGTGTGTGTGCGCGCGCGCGCAGGCGACCTACCCTTCCCATGCTTGGCTGCGTACGGAGCGTCCAAAGCGGCGCTCAACCTTTTCATGGAGACGCTGCGACACGAGCTGGCGCCGTGGGGAGTCCACGTCTCCACCATTCTGCCTTCGTCCTACAAGACGGGTAAGGCCGTGACTGATGACGCGCAGCGAGCGAGCGAGCGAGCGAGCGCACAGGCCGAGCGATGGACTCGCATCGCGCTCGGCCACGTGCCGCTCGCTCGCTCGCACCTCATTTGGACTACGGCTGCCGCTGCCGCCCATTTCTTTTCGTTGTGGATTTCGATGTTTCCTTCCGTTCGCGATCCGTTGACCACGTGCCAGCTTGCCCACTCACCTCTCACTTTGGCTCGCGGCCCACCAGGTCAGTGCACCGACACCACGTATTGGGAGGCCCGACACCAGGAGCTGCTGCGCGCGCTTTCTCCAGCGCTTCTGGAGGACTTTGGAGAGGACTACGTGGGCGAGACCAAGGAGCTCTTCCACCACTTTGCCCGCCACGCCAACCCGGACCTCAGCCCTGTAGTGGACGCCATGGAGCGGGCGCTGCGGGAGCCGCGGCCACGGGACCGCTACTACGCCGGGCCCGGAGTGGGCCTCATGTACTTGGTCAGCGCCTACTTTCCTTCCGCCCTCAGGAACCGATTCCTCCAGCGTCTTTTCGTCAAGAAGAGGTTGGCGCCGCGGGCGCTCCGAAAGGACGCCGCCCTCGGGAAGGGCTCGGCCGACCAGCGTCGCCATGATGACAACAACAATGCCGAGGAGGAGGCGGACAAAGTCAAGTAGCGCCGGGCGGCGGGCACGGCGACAAAGAAAGCAGAAGGGATTTCTTTTCAGCATGTCTCAGGTCCAGGTGTGTAGGAGCCCATGCTTTGTCCTCACTTGAAAGACAATTCCTTGCGTGCACAAATGGTCCGCAACCAGCAGGGTCGCCAGCACTACTTTAACGCTGAACCCGTGGACCTGTTCCCCCCAGCCGACACAACAGGAAGGCACAAGTGAACGCAGCGAGGCATGAATTCTCCAAAACGGGAAGAGACCGAGGAGTTCCCCCGTCTGCCAGCCGGCCTCGCCTTGCCGCTCGCTTTTTCCGGCCTGACCGTGACATCACGTCCTGTTGCTCTCATTCCAACTAACCAGCAGATTTTGTATCAATACAAGCATTTTTGTAGCTCATTCTTTGATAGAATTAAAGTTTTTCACACGCTTCTGCTTGCATGAGCACAGTGCTTCCCTCGCGCAAGGCAAGGAAGTGTCGTGTCGTGTCGCACGGCGCGCATGTGTCAGCACTTGAGCGCGTCGTCCCCCTCCCTCCCTCCCCCCCCACCTCCCTCCCTCCCTCCCTCCGATCAATCTAAACCAGCCGTCAAAATGGCCCCCAAATGTGCGCTGCCCATTAGTAATAACCACTGCAAAGGTTTCTCGAGCCCGTTTGGGAAAATAGTGACATTTCCCTTTTTCCCCCCAACCGGTGTTTTCATTTCCACATTTCCCCCCAAAATGGGCCCATTTACAGTGCCTGGCTCGCAACTACTATTCACAGGCCTTGGACTTTTTTTCCACGTGTCCACCTGGCAACTCGAAACGTTGATCTGTGTTGCCAGTGGGCAGTGGGGGGGCGATGACACGAAGCGGCTCTCTGGAAGCGCACTTTCCTACAGCCGCTCCATCCTACCTATCTATTCCTGCCATTTTGGATTTCCTACCAGTGAGAAGAATTGCCGGAAGAATTGTTTGGCGGATTTTCCGGCAATTACAAAATGCCATCATCATGTCCGTTAACTTTTTATTGCCATGTTGCTGCGGTCACCTCCTCCTCCGGTGGCAGCGGCGGCGCTGCGCTCTTAAGCCTGGAAAAGCACACACGCTCGGTCTTTAAAGGTGCTCGTGATCTACTGCCGCCAGTTTGACCTCTGACCTCCTGATCAATTCCGCCGTGGTCTCTGCATCTTGATGGTCGCTTTGTTCCGAGGAGTCCTCTTCCTTCTTTGTCTTCTTGCTTTTCTTCCTCTTCTTGTCTTCTTGCTGCTTCACTTTCATTTTCTTCTTCTTGCTTTTCTTCTTCTGGTCATCAACAAGAACAACAACATAAAGAAGGAGATGAAGAAGAGGAAGATACTTGAGCAACTGGCACGTGCGTGCGTGCGCACCTTCTTGTCTTTCCTGCGTTTGTGTTGCTTCTTGTCCTTGCGGTCCCCGGCACGGGCCAGCGAGGCGGCGGCAGCCCCTGCGCCCGAGCGGCAACGACAGGAGATAGGCGTCAGCCGACGTGGGAGCCAAAAGGGCAGGCGGACCTCACCGAAACGGAAGCAGGGAGGAGGAAGCTTGGGGCCGAACTCAGCCGCTTCCTGAGCCGGTGGCGCACGAGGAGGCGCAGCAGCAGCAGCGGCGGCGGCGGCGGCAACAGCTTGCGGGGACAACAAAGCGCGTCACATACCGGGACAGGACGTGTTGGAGTCCAAAAAGTGACTATCGGCCGTATTTGGTATATTTGAAATGGGCTCCAGAAAGAGCATGCGTGTCAGAGCGAGTCACCTGTCTGCTGGGAGGACGAGATGTCAAAGAGGTTCCTTGGCGGCGCCGCCTCCATCCGCTCCTCCTCGTCTTGCTCGCCGCCCCCCCTCGACGAAGACGACGAGGCCTTGTCGTCGTCGTCGTCGTCCGAGGAGCCGGCAAAAATGGCTTTGAACACGTCCATTGGAGGCCGTGCCTCCTCCTCTTCCTCCTCCTCCTCCTCCTCTTCATCATCCTCATCAGCTTCTTCATCATCTTCATTGGCCTCCTCCTCCTTCAGCTTCCTGCTTTGTGACAGGTCGCGTGGTCCGTCAGGTGTGCTCTGAAGGAGAAGAAGAGAAAGAGAAAGAATGAGGATGCAAAAAAACCCAGAAAAACAAAAAGAAGAAGGTCACTCTGCCTTCAGACGCTACCTCAGACGTTTGGGAGGCTTCTTTGACGTCGCTGGCTTGCTGAGCGGAGGCGTGGCCGGGCTCCGCCTCCTGGTCCCACCGGGACTTCTTGGCGGTCTGCGCCGCCTTAGCAGGCGCTGAGGGAAGCACGGAGGGAAGATGAGCGAGGCGACGGCAGGAGGTCAAAGACGGCGGCGGGAAGCGGCCGAGCGGCAACCTGCTTGCTCGCCGCCCTCCTTCAGCGTCAGGAAGTTGAAGACAGAGAACTTGTCCCGCTTGACTTTGGGAAGGCCGACGGTGGACGACCTGCAGCCACGTCACGCAACCGTGACATCGTTTCCGTGCGTGCGCGAGTGGGCGCGTGTGTGCATGCGTGCGCCTACCCAGGGTAGGGGTGGGCTACGTTGAACCTCCTGCAGAGAAGCTTGTCAGGATGCCACTCAAAGGTATCCCTGGTCAGCTGGCCGAACATCTTCATCTTGACGGCGGCTTCTTTGTCCTCCACGTGGCCCTGGACACACGAGCACACAGACCGGTATCGACACACTCACCAATGGAGAATGGCGAGTGCGCGTGAACAGGTTCGGGTCAACCCGCTGGGGAACGGCCGCTTACCTCCCGCTCCGCCGCCACTTCCACATAGTCGTCGTCGTCGTCCTGCTTGGCGCGCGTGAAGCGACTGGCCAGCATGGAGGAGGTGGGGCGGTACAAGATGGACGCTCGCACAAACTCCTCCTTCTCCCGGCTGCGCTCCCACTCCGTCATGGAAGGGTCCGAACAGGCATCCAGGGCATCTGCAAGCGAGCGCTCGTAAGCCGCCGGCCGACTGGCCGGCCGGCCAGGAGCTTGCCAATGGCCAGCCAGTACCGCACGACAATGCGTTTGGCTGGGTACGTGTGTCACGGTGTGTGTGTGTGTGTGTGTGTGTGTGTCACTGAGTGTGTGTCACCGAGTGTGCGCACACGTTCGCACTTACTCGTTTTAAGGGCAAACGTGTACCTTTCTCCCCCAGCTGCAGCCGTCCCAAGTAAGTGTCATATCGGGCTTGCTTGCCGGCATTCTTCTCAAAGGGTTTGAAGGTCCGTGAGAGGCCGTCGCAACCTCGCCACGCAACCGCCGCCTCCGCCACCTCCTCCTGGCGCCGTCGCAAGGTGGCATCCGAGGGGGCGCTTGGGGGCGGGGCGCCTGAGGGCGAGGCACCTGGGGGCGGGGCGCCCGGGGGCGCGCCGCTGGCCGCTCGCAAGCTCAGCAAGCGCCGGCGGTCCTCGGGCCGTAGCAATTCCATGACGGAGGCGGGGCCTGCGTGAGAAAGGGAGACACGACAAGTCACGGCCGTGCCTCTTCCAAACGTCGGGCCAATGGGTCGCGCGGCAAATCCTCTCGCTGAAGGAAGGCAAACCACAATGTGGGTGTGCACGGCCGCTTACGTGTCCGGGTTTGCGTGCGTGCGCGCATGTGGATGGTTACGTGCGCGCCGCGTGCGCGCACGTGTGGTTATTTGCGCGCGGGCGGGCGGGCGGGCGGAGGAAGCACTTCCTACCTGGCAGGGCAGCCTCCCCCAGCAGCGCCCCCCTCTGGTCAGACATCACGTGGTGGCGGCCGGCATCCGGGGTCGGCGCTTGACCTTTGGATGACCTCAGAGCTTCAGCCAGGGCGGCGCTCACGCCCGAGACGTGCGACACGGCCACCGGGGGGCGAAAGCGGCGCACCGGACGGAAGTCGGCCGGCAGCGGCGGCGCAGCAAAAATCTGCAAGCGAGCAGCACAACTTTGACTCGGTTGGAACCTAACCTTCTTTCCAAGGCATCGTCCGCCGTCCACGTACGCTAGTCATGTGAACGCGACTCGTCACATCCGACGCGCTTCAACAACTCTGTCGACAAGGACAAGTCGCCCTCGAGCCGTTAACGCTCGCTAACGATCCACTGGTGCTTTGGCAGCCCCTTTTTTGGCCGGCTATCCCGGCCGGCTTGGCCTTTGTCTTCTGGTCGGCTGGCTTAGCCATGGATCATTTTGATCTTGCAGTGACAATTTTTGCCCTCGGAGCCAAATGTTGACTGGGAACTTTGAGACTTGACTCACAATTTTCTTTTCCTCGGGGCTGCGGGCCAAGGTGAAGCCTTCCAGGATTTTGCCAAGGTACGCCGCCTCCTTGTGGTCTGCAAAGACAAACATGTTAATGCACGGCTTTCAAAACAAACACAAAGCAAGACAGGAAGGAAGGAAGGAAGGAAGGAAGGAAGGAAGGAAGGAAGGAAGGAAGGAAGGAAGGAAGGAAGGAAGGAAGGAAGACAGAAAGAAAGAAAGAAAGAAAGAAAGAAAGAAAGAAAGAAAGAAAGAAAGAAAGAAAGAAAGAAAGAAAGGGAGTGCTACGCTACGCTTGTTTCTGTTGCCGCGGTCGTCGCAAGGGGCAGTCCAGCCGTAGAGTCCGTCCCCGGGCTCGTCCCCCAGCACGGTGTCGTATTTGGACATGGCGTCCCGCCGGTACACGTCCTCGTCGTCGTCCTCCAGCGCGCCCACGCCGAAGGCCTAAAGGGCACGCGGTCGGTCACGCCCGCCCGAAGCAGCGCGTCTGCTGCAACTTCCCTACGGAGACTCACCTGGCCGGCCACGCCCCCGCCCCTCCGCGAGCGCCGAGGCCTTTCGCCAAAGAGCCTGCTGGTGGCCTCCGAGTGCGGCGAGAAGAGGTCCGCCAGGCCGTCATCAGCCTGGTCGCGCAGCGCCATCGCCGGATCCAGTCCGCTGTAGCCCAGGCCCTGAAGCCCCGTCCTGGCGGCAAAGTCCACCGCAATCACATCTTTGGGGGCGAAGGTCACGTTTTCGGGGGCAAACTCGCCGCCATCGTCATCCTCCTGAGGGGCACCGCCGCGTGGTTACTGTTCTGCCCGCGCTGCGCTCATTGTCATCGCGGCCCCGCCGGCTGCTCCCGTTTATTCTGGTCGCCCGCCGCAATGGCCCCGGTTTCCTTCCCCGCTGCAATCGCGTCTCGGCCAGCGGGGAATCGCCCCCGAAATGGGGGCTGCTGGTGCCAGTGGCGACAGCAAAGGCAAAACTAAAGACTCTCGAGTCAACGTCTGGTCATCGATTGACCGACCGACCGACTCGACCCACCTCGGAGCCCTCGGAGCCGGCCGGGGGCGGGGGAGCGCAGCCGAAGACTCTCGGCCCGTCGTCGGCTGGAAAAGACAACGTCAAACATCCGCCACGAGGGTGGCGCCGCCGCGGGACAAAGATGCGTGCCTGGGCGTTGTCGGCGAGCTTTCCTCTTGACGCGGGGCCCCACGCCCTGACCTGCTTTCCAGCCCATCCGGGTCAGGAGCTCCACGCCTATTGAAGACCTGAAACGGGGCAACAAGGGCACATTTTCAGACGGAGCCTTTTTTGCGCCCAGTTCCAAATTGCCAAAGCCGTGGGATGGAACCATGACACATATTCAGACGGAGCCTTTTTGTGCCATCCGACGGATTAAGGCAAAGACGCCAGCCGCCCAGTTCCAAATTGCCAAAGCCGTGGAACGGAACCACGGGCCCAGACCAAGGCGTTCGCTAGGACATCAAAATGAGCGCGTTGCTTTCTTGAGCGTGCGGCTCTGACCTCGCAGGGGCGATGAGTTCGTCCAGGAGGTTGTCTCCCGGTATGATGGCCGTCTGCGCGTTGACGGCCTTGGCCCTGTCCCAGGCCGCCGCCGCCGGTGCCCGGGACGCAAATGGCCCCGTGGTGGTGATCTGGGTCGGGGCGATGCCGTGCTCGCCCAAATCCTGACAAACACACCACACAAAACGTCAGCGCTTCAGGACACGTGAACACATGACAAGACGGAGATGGTGGCATTCAGACCACCGTGATAGCGACACCTCTTCATCCATGAAGTCTTGGGGCGTGGCTCGATGTTTGTCCGCCTTCTGCTGCCGCGACGACACAAAGGTGGACGGCGTCCATCCTGTCACAGCAAAACGACAAACAAGTTCAAGGCCGCAACCGGCTAGAAAGGGGTGGAGGAAATGAGGTCGATGTGCGGGACTGACTGACTGACCTTCTTTGGATCCCACCGTGTTGTAATAGCCTGCCGAGAAGCCGCCTGTGAAGGCGCCGTGGAACCGCTGGTACCGCCCCTTTTCATCCCGAACCGTCTGCTCGTGGAGAGGGATGGGCTTCCGTGGAGCCTCATCTGACAACACATGCACAGGACAAACACGTAGACGTTATGACATCGGTCTCAGAAAAGCACGACAATAGCATACACACACGTCTGTGCGTGCAAAACCACACAACACAACAGCAAAAACACATCCAAACTGGCACACGCGAAAAAACTCAAGTCAGTGTAGCACGCACGCACGCACGCACGCACGCACGCAAGCGGTTGTGTTTTGTGTTTCGCTTAGAGCAGGGGTGTCCAAGTCCAGTCCTCGAAGGCCGCATTCCTCCATGTTTTCCAAGTTTCCCTCGTTAAACACACCTGATTCAATGATCAGGCTCCTGCACAGGTGTGTTGAACGAGGCAGGGAAACTTGGAAAACATGTAGGAATGCGGCCCTCGAGGACTGGACTTGGACACCCCTGGCTTAGAGTGTCGTCGCTGTCACCCAAGTGCGGAAACACAACGCACCTTCTTCCAGAGGCTCCAGAGGCGTCCCGTAAGTCACAAAATCGACCGCCGCCTTGCCGTCGTCGACGTCTATGCCGCCGGCCGCCATGTCGTTATTGGCGGAACAGGAAAACGCCGCTACTGCTACGGCGGCCGCAGAGGGACGAAAGCGCGCCAAGACTGTGGGCCAGGGCGCCCTCTGGCGTCGGGCAAAGTAAGCCCGAAGGCAGCCATCTTACGTTGCCACCGTTACTGACAACTTCTGTTAGCTTTTCGCTGAAAGCACTGTTCTAAGAGCACATTAGAAGGGTTAGCTCCTTGTTTGGAGTCATGAAAGCCTCTCAAATCACAACTTCACTTTCGGCATCGACCGTTCAGAGTATCGCGAACTGTGCCTTCCAGAGAGAGCTTTCCATTTTGCAGCGACATTTTGTCTTTTATGTAAAAAATAGACGTACTAAATGACATGGCGTGATATGGGGAAAACAACGGCGAGGTTTACAGGAATAATGAGATGAAACATTGCGGGTGGCAAAATGCAAATCAATTCAACGTTGACTAGTGTACCACGAAAGGGAGCCCGCGTCTCACAGCGGATCGTTGAAGCGGACCGTTTGCGTCAGCTCCAAGTCGCTCAGCAAACACAAGCGAGGGCTGCCGTCACCGCCGCTTTACAATGTCTCAAACTTCACGGTGTCACGTGACGTGACGTCACGTCACGTCACGCTGGCTCCAGCCCCTGAGGGTCCGTCCGTCCGGCCGGCCGGCCGGCTGTTCGCGGTCAAAGTCTTGCAGCCTCTTCCAGAGTAAATAGAGAGAAGAAAAAGAGGCCAACATTCCTTCCCCACGATGCAGAGGGAGTGGGGGAGTCGCTCGTTTGTTGGATGCTGGCCGAACGTACTCTTGGGGGTTTGGGTGGGGGTACTTAGTCGGGCAGCTTTTGTGATTGCGCAAGCAAAAGTAAAGAAAAGAAGAAATCGTTTGGCCTTTCTCAAGTAAATGTTTGCACGTTTTGCTTATTGTGTGAAAACCGACCCAAAAGCAGCCGTCTGTCTGTCTGTCTCAATGTCTCTCTGTCTCTCTGTCTGTCTTGTTCTTTGCCCGTCCGTCCCGCCTTCCCTTCCGGACGCTGAACCTTTTCCACGTCTTGCCACTTTGCACGTTTTCCGGCGCTACTTTTCTCATTTGTAACATTTTTGGGGTCCATTTTTGTCCCACCATTCCGCATGTTAATGTTCAGCTCGGTCGCCTGGAAAAACAATATTCCAGGAACGTTCCCTAAAATCCACCTTTTTCTTAAATTCCCATTCAAACACATTAGGACACATCGCAAACGATTCCCTCTCTTGACGAATTCCAACCATCAAAGAAAACCAAACTATTCTCTCCATTCCCAAAATGACCACATTTGCTAACCCTCAATGAATTCCTCATTTCCCCACAGTAAAACGCTCACGTTTAGAGCCAAATTCTACATGACTCCCACTTCCTGCAACATTTTTGCACAAATTTTTATTTGTGCGTTGCCTAAATGAATTCCCCATTCTTTCTCCCATTTTTAATTTCTCCACTTTAAAAATTCTACCTACCACCTTCAGATTCAAACTAGCACAATTAGGTGAAGTGCCCACCTTTGCCCAATTCTACATTTTCCACGTCCAAATGTTGCCGTTTCCATGTATTATTCTTCAACATTTTTGATCTGACTCCAACCAGTCCGAGCTTACATTTTCCACATTCCCAAAATTCCACGTTTCTTCAGAAAATTCTGCATTCGTTTGGACAAATGCTGCATTCTGCCCATCTCTCTCATGCAAGATCTCTTGACTGATTCCAAAACGTTTTACCAGCTAGTGACTCATCATATGACTCATTTGACTCATATGGTGACTTTTGCGGTGACTCACCGCATAACTCATGCAGTAACTCTTTTTGACTCCCGTGGTGAGTCGCCACAGGACTCAACATGTGGCACTTTACATGACTCACACGACCACTTGCATGAATCGCCATGTAACTCACCACGTAACACATCGTGTGACTCACATGACTCATTTGACTCATGTGCTCATTCACTACATGCCTCATGGTATAACTTATTTGACTGATATAATGACTCTTTCTGAGAGTCACCACAGGACTCAACATGTGCGACACGTCATGTGAATCAACGCATTTTTGTGAGTCACTTACTATGTGAGTCACCACCTGGCTCATCATATGACGCACGAGACTCACCGTGACTCCTGTGACTCATGTTGTGACTCACTACTTATGAGACTCATCCCGACTCAATACCGTGACTACCCATTTTTTTGGGACATTTTTTTTCACGAACATATGAAGCTTCCTGTCGATTAGCGTGTCGTATTCCATGTCTAAAGCAGCGTATGCTTAGCGTCACGCCGCCAAGGTCGGCCACGCGCTCCTCTTGCATAAGTCCGATGATGACCGCTTGACCCCTGAGCGAACCCGGCGCGACCCATGGCTGAACCGTAGGGCATCGTTGGCTAGCGGAGGTGTTAGCGCTGCGCCTCAGATAAGTCACATGCAGAGGCCCCGAACAAACGGAAAGGTCGCGCCGACAAACGGGCCTTTGTCGAACAAATGGAAAGGTCGCGCCGACAAATGGGCCTTTGTGGCCGGCTAATCGCCGCGCTCGTTAGCCGCACGTTAGCGCGGTTTAAGACGGCCGCGGGGATTAAGACGGCCGTCCTCCCGCCGCCCGCCCGCCCGGATTACGAGCCGGGACGCACGCGGACATCTGCGTCCGATCGCCTCAGGAATGTACTCACGGGTGGGAACGCGACCTTGCTCGACGACACGCCCCCGCGATGACATCATCAGTGGGTTACGCGACATTGTGTCAGGGGGGCTTTCTAACGCTTTCGGCTCTAACGAGGAGCGTTTCCCGGCAACGCCACTCGTGTTCATTTGGGCCCTTCTCCCAAATCAACAACAAAAGTTTAGCAAAGGTTTTTTGGGGACGCTTTGTGTCAGATCGAGGCTGCCGTAGGTCAACAGCCCTTTTTTGACAAAGGCGGTCCAGCGCCGGCGCTGCGCTGGAAAGGCCCAGCTGTGACTCGGCGCAAAAAGAAATCCGTGAAAAACAGGAAGTGGTTTGCTAGACTTCCTCCGCAAGTCTCGTCTTGTGACGAGCGCGCGGGCCGGGCCGGGACGGGCCGGGCCTCAGCTGACGCCCGCCTCGCAGAAGTCAAACGCTAACCTAACTCCAAATTTGTCGAGCTCGGACAGCGTCACGGCCGCACCGGTGGACTTCTTCTTCCGCGGTCGCTGTCAAACGTTAGCCAAGCGTTCCGGGACGCGATTGGTCCAACAGGAAGTTAGCAAACGGCGCTCGTTGGGCTTAGCGGTTAGCGAGGAGGACGCGGGGGGCACGACGAGTTCCGTCAAAGGGGCCGACTTGGGCAAAACCATGCCGTGCAAAAGTCATCCATTCTTTGGGTCCGAGCCGCCCCAGCTCCACTGACGTCTCGGTTGCTGTCCAGGCCATTACCAGCCCGGGGGGGGGGGGGGGGGCTCACAAAAGCCACACGTGGGTCAGAGGGGCTAACACAGGAGGCTCGAGGAGCGCTGAGCACCTGGGCAAAGCTCTACAGAGGCCGTTTGGAGAGGAACTCGTTGTTAGCCTGCCAAAAGAGAGGTCAGAGGTCGCAGCGCAAGCGGCCGGCTAGCCGCTCACCATCAAACGGGAAGCGAAGTCGAGCCGAGCCGAGCCGAGCCGAGCTGAGCCGTGGCCCATCCGTTGGCTTTTTTCACGCTTTCGCTTCCCTTTTATCCCATTGCTGCAGAGAGAGATCCACGTACATTCACAACGCACGCTCAATAGAATGCGCAGAGCGACTCGGACATGATTTCTCTCGCTCGCTGTGTGTGTGCGTGTGTTTAATGTGTGTGCGTGAGGACAGGAGGGAGAAGTTAAAAAAAAAAAAAAAAAAAAAAAAAAAAAAAGAGGAAGAGAGCTGTTGCAGGGTGCTGACACTTCCTGCAGGGGGAGGAGCCTCCTTTCTGGCTGTCAATCACACCTTGTGACCTCTGCTCACATCATCTTATCTCAACACGCATCTGCCTCTCTCTCTCTCTCGCTCGCTCTGCGAGTGTGTCGTCAGTGCGTGCTCTCAACGCGTGTTTGCCCGCGGGAGTCTGTCCCAGCCAGACTTGGGCGGACTTCCTGTTGAGGAGGAAGTGATGATGTCAAAAAGTCGCAGTCAAAGCCCCGGCCGGCCCTTTGCCACGACAAGATGACGTCACAAATAGGCAAAGAACACAAGTCGTGTCCCCGGCGGGCACATACGTATCCAAAGCGTCGAGTCTCATCGTCAAGGCGCCGATTGGTTGAGTTCGGCGGGCGCGGACGCACTACCGAAAAACATGTTGTCTCTCGAGGACAAAAAGAGAGCAAAGGATGTGGCCACGCCAGTTCCAAAGTCCCCAAAGCGCTTGGAGGAGCGCCACACCGAGGGAGCCCCAACCGAGCGCGGCGCCGGCGTGTGGCTGGACCGGGCGCCGCTCGCTGCACCGTGACACCACAACCAAACAAAATTGTGTTTGTGTTGGACTCCCACTGTGTGTGTGTGTGTGTGTGTGTGTGTTTGTGTGTGTTAGTGTTGACAGACCTGGATGGACGCCATCTTTGTCTGCTTCTCCCCCAGTTGGCTGCGGTCTGCTGTGGGGGGTGGCTCTTCCTGGGGGGCCAAAACGATACACGGCACACACACACACACACACGCACACGCACGGTCTGTCTGAGGCCTAGTGATAAAGTGGTGCTGACGAATCGTCCTGGCCCCGCCGGTTCAGAAGACCTGAACCCCGAGGCGTATTGGTACCGATAGCCCGCCGCCCCGCCCAAGCTACCGGCGTGGTGCTATGTCATGAGGTCGCCGTCGACTGCAAACACTCATCAGACTTTCACCTTTGACTTTGTGTGTGTGCTTGAGGTGGTCAGAGTGCACAATGGTTTGTTCAGGGAGGGGGCTCACACACACGCGTACGTGTACACACTCACACACACACACACGCACACACACACACACACGCAGTCCATTTGCGCGTGCCTTTGAGAGGCGGCGACCAGTGAGTGAGTGAGTGAGTGAGTGAGTGAGTGAGTGAGTGAGTGAGTGAGTGAGTGAGTGAGTGAATGAGTGAGATAGATTGGAAAGCCGGCCGGGGCTCCTGTGATGGTGTCGCCATAAACATCGAGCGGTGCCTATCTGCCGCCCACGATCACCAAAGCCATGAAACAAAGATCAAACAAAGTCTTTTATTAGTCGTGTCGATTTGGAAACACCATCAATTGTGTACGTGTGCGCGAGCACATTTTTGACCCATTGCGTGTGCGCACTTTGTTCGTGTCTGTGTGTGCGTGTGATAAACTACGGAAACCAGGAGCTGTGTGTGACCTTTTGACTTTGTGTGTGCGTGTCAGTAGAGGACAAGAAAGATGCTCGCACGCACGCACGCACGCACGCACGCACGCACGCACGCACGCACGCACGCACGCACGCACGCACGCACGCACGCACGCACGCACGCACGCACGCACGCACGTGGAGTCATCGGCACGTCCAGCGCACGTACGGATCCCGTTGTTTCTCCTCAGCTGTGCGCGTGCGCCATGTAGCGGGCGTCGGGGACGTGCGGCGGCGGCTGCTGCCGGAAGACCCCCCGCAGGGAGTCCAATTCCCGGCTGAGGTGCTCCACGCGGCGCCTTAGTCTCTCGTTGTCCGAGCTGAGCTCCAGGACCTTTTGCTGAGTTTCCATGTTGCGCATCTTGGCCTTGTCGCGACTTTTGCGCACCGCCACGTTGTTGCGCTCCCGTCGCAGCCGGTACTCGGGGCTGTTCTTGTCCACCAGCTTCTTGGCCTTGCCCGCCGGCGCCGGCCTGTGCGGCAGCCGGTGAAAACGAAGGTCGGGGGGCACGTGGAGGGCGTGGTGATGCGGGCTGGGCGCGGGCGTGGGCGGCGGGGTGGGCTGGCCCGGCTGGAGGTGCACCGAGGTCTGCGCGCAGTGGGCCGCCTGGTACTGCAGGTGCGGCGGGGAGTAGCAGTGGCGGTAGGCGGCGGGGGTTTGCCGCAGGAGGTCCTCGCCGCACGGCTCCTGCTTGATGGCCAGAGGACGCTCCCGCTCGTACAGCTCCTCCGCGTCCACCTTGGCGACGGCAACAGGGAGCACAAGTTCAGAAACGGACAAATTGATTTGTCGATCCAGCCCACAAATGAAGAGATACAAACGGATAGAGGTGCAATCCTGTCAAACAGCGGCGCCAATCAAATGCGACGACGGGAAAAGGTCCAAAGCCACATATTGCCATCTCCAGAGGCCAATTCAAAGTGATGGTGGGCTGGCCGCAAACGCCCCCCATTTTTGCCCAAAGTGTCCAATGCGCACGAGCGGCGTTTGAGGCAGGCAGGCAGGCAGGCAGGCAGGCAGGCAGGCGGGCGGGCGGGCGGGCGGGCGGGCGGGCGGGCGGGCGGGCGGGTGGGCGGGCGGGCAGGCAGGCAGGCAGGCAGGCAGCCACGCAGGCAGCCACGCAGGCAGGCGGCACCACGACGCCTCCCTGCCAAAAAGCCGCTTGACGTCAAAATAGGCAAAACGTCTGGTCGGGCGGCGACGTCTCCGGGATCAACCCGACGCTTTCCGTTTCCGAGCGTTTGAAAGATACCAACTTTTGAAATTTCTCCAAAACAAAAGGAGCGGACACAACACTTGTCCCGCTTACGCCAAGTCGATCCACTAACCAACAGTCACTGGCTGGGAACGTGATCCCACTCAAATGAGCCTTTTACGGCCCAAAATCCAAGAGCCGACTCGGAGGAATTCCCGGACCCGTTTCGAGTGCAAACCGTCTGCTTCCCTTCGGATGGATGTCGATTTGTTTGTCAATATTTGGGAACATTTGGGGCTGCGTGCACGCGTGACGCAAAACGCCTATGGGCATAGCGTCCTCGCTGATTCCAGTAATTGAGGCCTTAAGTTGTTTAGGCTAACTCCCCCCCCCCCCCCCCCCCTCCCGCGGACGAACCTTGAGCACCTTGGCGTTCATCTTGGCGTACACGTGCGGAGAAGGTCCGTGCGCGTGCTCGTAGGCCGCGGCCGCGCGCAGCCGCGACGGGTGGTGGAAGAGCTCGGCCAGGAATAAGTCGTCGTTGAAGGCGGACGCGTCGATGTAGGGGCTCAGGTCCACGGACGTTTCCGCGTCCCCGATGTACCCCGCACCGAAGTTGGTGGCTTCCTGCGCGCACGGGGCCCCCACCGTGACCGGAGGCCCCCCCGGGGCTGCTGTCTCGTAAAGCAGGTTGTGCAGCTCCATGGAGGGGCTAGGCGGCCCGCCGGAGAGAGAGCGTGCCTCGGAGAGCGCGCCTGGAGGGAGCGCACGACGTCTGACTTGACTGACTGACTGACTGGCTGACTGACTGACTGACTGACTGACTAACTGACTGACTAACTGACTGAGTAAGGATCGAATCGAGTGCAGCGCTGCGTCGTCCCCCGGGCCCCCCTCCCGGTCCGTCCGCCAGACGCGTGCGTCGCCCACGAGTCAAGTGTGGAAAGTGCGTCCCAGAGTTTTTATAGGACGCCGATCAGGTGGGCGGGAACACAGTCGGTCGTGACACCACTGACGGACGAGCACGCGCGCGCGACCCGCGCCTGTTTGACTTGTTGCTATCTGTGTGTCTGTGTGTGTGCGTGCGCGTGTGTGTGTGTGTGTGTGTGTGGCGGGGGAGGAGGCGGAAAGGGGGGCACTTAGTTGGGGGCGAGTGCGTGAGAGAGACAGCGAGAGAGAGGGGGGGGGGGCTTGGCTGTATGTGTGTTGTGACTATTTGTGTGTCTGCGTGTTTGTTTAACTATTTATTGGCGTGCGTGTTTGAATCATTTCTATGTGTGTGCGTGTGCGCGCGTGTTTTAGTGTAGTGTTATATGTGCATATATGTGTGTTTAAGGCCATTAGATGTATGCGCGTGTGACTTGTGCATGTGTTCACATGGAGGTTACGTGTGTGAAAGACTTGTGTGTAGCGCAAGTGTGTGTACGCGTGTTTGTGAATGTGAAACTTCTGGATATCTGTGCGATAGTGTGCGCGTGTGTGTGTGTGGTGGGGGGGGGGGATTTGTTTGTATGGGTGCGTGTGTGTTTGTGAACTCAACAAACTGTTCTGGATTTCGTTACTTTTCACCTCCTCTGGGCCAAAATGGATCCGCGCGCGCACACGCGAACACACCGCGTTCTGTTCTGTTTTTCTTTATTTGGATCAATTAGAGCTGATGGTGTTGATGTGTCAATGTTTTAATTTCCCCAAACTGTCAGTTTGTGCGCGTGTGTTGTGGTTGCGTGGACTGCAGCGCCCTCCAGTGCACCCGAGTAGAATTGACCGTCAACCAAGGGTCAAACTGAGGCGTGTCCCATATTAGATGTTTTTTCAACACACGCACTCTCAATTAATTAAATCCCACTCAAGTAAGACCAAGCGTGTTTATGTTTCTTCATTGGGATTGAGCGTAAAACCAGCATAGTAACAGCGAAAAGAAATATGTACAATATGGAACCGAAAACGTTCATGTTTTGACGTGTTAAATTTCAGGTTTTAACTTGATAAACAAAATAAAGCTACATATTTGTTTAAGGTTCAGCCCTGATTCGGAAAGAATTGTCGAGGAATGCACAAGTCAAATTTAGCATGTTAAAACGTGAAACGTTACGTCGTTACGAGAATTTAATTAATTATTGCGATAAGACTTGAAACCTAATCACGTCTATACATGCAAAAAGTCTCGGTATCATACATATTTGATTCTTTTTTTTTTCCTGACGTGGCGATAACATACACACGATGGACATTATTATTTTGGGGGGCTGTGTTTTGAAACATGACTTGTCTCGCATTTACCTGTAACATACTGTGTTTTGAAAAGAAAAAAAGACCCCAAAAATCGGTTGAACGTTTGTTTCCTGGTGGCCCAGGCGTAGGAGAAAATGAAGTCATTCGCGTGTCAGCTCATTCCAGAATGTCAGGGCGCCTATTGGTTCAACGACGCGTCGTTCGTATCCAGGGTTGCGTCATGTCGAGCGTTCGGCATCGCAATTGGTCGAGCCGGCGGTAGGCGGGTCTCAGTCGCCCGGGATTGGCCGGCGCTAGATATTGCCCTACATGGCCAAAGAGATTTCGCAATCAGCTCGTGTCCATGTTGGAAACCAAAACAGCCCGAGCGCGCGGGGTCTTTTGGAACAATTCAAGTGGAAACTTTAGCCCCAACCTTGTCAACTGCCAGCGCTTCTTCGCGCCGGTGTCGCCCCGTCAAGGTAACGTAGTTTTTCGACGCAGCTCAGCAAAAGCGGTGTTGTGAGCCGGAAGCGCGGCGCGGCGCGGTGCGGCGCGGCGCGGCGCGACGCGACATGCCAACAATGCTCGGCATGCTAAGACATGCTAGCCGTAGCCTCAGCGTCAACAATGACAAAGACAGCAAACTAATGGAGGTCGTTTGACGCCGTGGCTTCGCTTTCGTGTTTACGTTTGGCGTCGTGACGCGTCACGCCATTCCGTCTGCGACGAGCCCAAGTTACTCCCGAGTGCTCCGCTCCAGTCGAAAATGTCAAACGAAGCCGATCGATCGGCCGGCGCGATCGTTAGCCGCGTTAGCCGAGCGTGCGCTCCCGTTCGTCCTCCTAATGTGTCATTTATGCGTCATTGGAGTCCGCTTCCAAGTGAACGTGGAGTTCCCCGATGATGCAACAGCAGGCAAGAAGCAGGCGACCGATCGCTGCTTGTTTCCACCCGGAAGACTGACGCATGCGCGCGCGCGCGCGCGCGCGCTCGGCGGCGGCTACGGCTGCTGCTGTTGCTCCCGCCGCCGCTGCTGCTGCCAGGTGTCGTGGAAGAGATGTTTTCTTTCTCGTTTGGTTTCTGGTTCTGGGTCAAACTTTGGAGCTTTACGGAATCTAAACCTTGGCACTATCGCGTGGTAAGATTTGACGTTTTAACATGAGTTATCTTGTCCAAGTGTGACAAGTTGTCACGTTCGTCGTGCGGACCTGACAAGTTATCGCATGAAAACGTGACAAAGAAATGGACTCCTGCATTCAGCTAAACAAAACAAAGCAACTCCTTCCGATTCAGGTCACTACTGAGTCTTTTATGTCTCTTCTTTTCCATCAAAGTTACTTACGAGATGTCCATTGTTTATGAATAGACTTTGTTTCATTTGAAAATCTGCCAAAACTCAGGATTCCAACCTCTCAGCGTTCAATATTCTCCGCTGTCTATTATTTTTTCTTCGCCAGAGTTGCAAGTAAACTGTCCAGGAAGATTGGTCTGCTTTTGTTATTCTCACACACATCACACTATCATAATAATAACAACAACAATAATCATGTCAATATTGCTCCAAGTGACCATGCATGGATCGGTTCGAGACATTTGTGAGATCGGCGATTGTTGGCGATTTCCTGTCACGTGTTTGAGACCGAGCGCAGCCATCGGTTGATTTTGTGGCGGATCCTTCAGGTGCCCGTCTTCAGTCGCCGGTCAGCGGTCACCCAAATGAGCCAGCCGCCGCAGCCTAAAGCCACGTCATCGGACCACAACGGCGTCAGCGTCATCCAGAGTCAGAGCCACGCCGCCAGCGCCGCCGCCAGCGCCCTGCTGCAGCAGGTACCTCAGCCGTCGCCGCTCAGCCAGGCGTCGTCCCCGGGCGCCGGCAAGGCCGCCCCCGGCAAGATGAAGAAGGCGTCGGCGGACAAGGACAGTGACGAGTACCGTCAGCGGCGAGAGCGAAACAACCTGGCGGTGAAGAAGAGCCGCCAGCGCAGCAAGCAGAAAGCCATGGACACGCAGCAGAGGGTCAACCAGCTCAAGGAGGAGAACGAACGTCTGGAGGCCAAAATCAAACTGCTCAGCAAAGAACTGAGCGTGCTCAAGGACCTCTTCCTGGAACACGCCCACAACCTGGCCGACAACGTGCAGCCCCCCTCCGGGAACCCCGAGGCCAGCCCCGCCCCCAACAACCAGTGAGGCGGGGGGGCGCCGCCTTGGTCTGACGGGAACCAGACACTGGGACGGACGGACGGACTGGGTGGGTGGGTGGAGCGGAGCGTCACCTGCTGACTTGTCCCCTTTTCTCTTTTTTTGCCATTTACCAACACGTGACAGCGCAAGAAAGCGTTTGGTGACGCTCGCTCTTCCGCTCGCCTCGATTCCGCTTTGCCGGCAGCGGCGGCTAACTCTTTGAGGTTCATGGGCACGTTCAACTCGACGCCAGACTCTTGATTCTGGACTCGAGGCGCTCCATGCTTGATTGTGGCTTTTGACTGAGTGTTTTGAATTTGATGGTGAACTCTTGACACAACTCTTGCTTGTGGCCACTTCTCCCTTGACTCAATGTTCTGACTTCAGAGCCAAGACTTGACTGGCTCTGAAATGTGCATCGCCATCCAATGCTTGTCCAGGGTCTTTGTAAATGAATGAACAATACGGCAAAAATACATTGACATTGCTTCTTTTGAGAAAGAAAGAAAAAAAAAAAAACAACCCAACCCTCATTCTTTCATTGGATAACAAGATTTCTTGTTAAATGATACCGCAATGACCATATGGCATGTTTATGGCGCAGCCCTGCTCTATACTCATGGAGGATTCTGGAATTGATTCAACAAAATGTTCATTCTGGGCCCTTGACTCGTCGAGAACATTGATTCGAGTTTGTGAAGTCCAAAGTCGCTTGGTTCTAATTTGTCAAGTCCAAACTCCCTGGAATGGAGCCGCTGTCTTTTGTGGACTCTTGAGACACTTGAGAGTCTGAGCCCGGATTCTGAATTCTCGACTCTGTCTGCTTCGGCATGTGTTCATCGCCTGTGCTTTTGTTAATTAGCATGCTTAACGTCATCTCTTGATGAGCCTTTCTGTTCCAAACCTCAGCTAATTCCTTCCTCCCTCCCTCCCTCCCTCCCTCCCTCCCTTCCCCGTAGAATGGCTTACGTCAAACGTTCATTTGCATGTTCTAACACTAAACGTGATGTGGTGTTTTTTTGTCGTTTTTTTTTTTTTGCGGCAACGGCGTGACTATCCGTGAGCTAGCTTGTTAGTTAGCTCGCTACCTACCTAGCTAGCTATCTAGGTTAGGATGACTTCCAGTTGACTTTGTTTGATGCCGCACACACTTCGCAGTAACGAGGACCGATCGGATCCTCGTCCGGCTTTCATAAAGTAAAGGACGTTCAAATTGGACCAACAACATCAAATGTTATTTATTTACGCTGGTGAAAAGATATTTTTATTGGCTATTATTTTGCTCATTGATCTTTTTGTGCTCTGAGTGGAACGATAATAAAATCCCGTTGACATTTGCATACGTAGTATTGATTTATTGGTGGAAGGCGAGTTTTTGCCTACATAACACACTACGTAAGTGGTGCGGTCGCTGTCACACTTCACACAGCGTCGCAAAAAAAGAAAATAATTGCTTCGACTACGGGCAACGGATCGCACACTTGGGGAAATGGGACATCATGACAGACTCGAAACCCCAGACTCTGAACACGCCATTCATGAGTGGTTCTTGAGTTTTAACCCGAGACTCAGGATTTGAGAATCAAAACATGGGGCTTTGCTTCTGGATTAGAAACTCCAAAAGTCTGGCCTCAAAACTCTTGATTGTGGACTCAAGGCTCTCGACTATTGCTTTTGGATCTTCCAGACTCTTGAGTTTGGTTCTTGACTGGAGGCCCTTGTTGATAGATTCTACACCTTGAACTTTTGACTCCATAGAGTTTGGACTCCAGACTCGTACTGGCCTGCCAACTCCCCATTTTTGATCCTGGATTCATCTCTGTTGACTCTCTTGCTGTTCTGTTGACTCTTGTTTTTCAACTCTTGAGTTTACATTCTGCACCTGGTGTGACTCCACAGCATATGAACCATCTTCCCAGTAAAGTATAAGGTGAGAGGATGGACTTCCCGTCTCAACAGGAAGTGCCCTTTGTTGACGGTCAAAGTGCTCATTCTTGATTGGCTTGGTGGCGGACCTTCACCATAAGAGTCTGCCAATTATTTACACGTGCAAACAAAAGTGTGTCGGAGGGTCAATAGTAAAGCCGCGCGGTCGGTCCCTAATGCTCCTGATAGGCGGGCCGGGGGCGGGCCTGCCTGCCTGCCTGCCTGCCTGCCCGCCCGCCCGCCTGCCCGCCGGACGCCCGCCCGCCCGCCTGCCTGCCAGCCAGCTCTTTGTGCTTCTTGTGTGCTCTATCGCAAAACTTGGGAATCCTGATAACACAATCGCCTCACAAACACGCGCATTACACACATACACTGGCACACTTGCTCGAGGTCACATGGGCACCAGGTCACCCGGTTGTAGAATCTGTGTGTGCAGTCACTGTGCGTGTGTGTGTGTGTGTGTGTGTGTGTGTAAGTATATTGTCTGCATGTGTTATGTACTCTATTGTGTGTATGTGTTCAACGTGTGTGCATACATAAATGTGCACGTGGTGAATGTGTGCTGAGTTTAATGTGTGTCCAGGGACTTTTGAGAAATGCTCTTGTCCTTCGTCTTGTCTGTCTTACTGTTTGCCAGAAGAATGAGAGCAAATGTCACCCAGTAAAGTGCGCGTGTGTGTGTGTGTGTGTGTGTGTGTGTGTGTGTGTGTGTGTGTGTGTGTGTGTGTGTGTGTGTGTGTGTGTGTGTGTGTGTGTGTGTGTGTGTGTGTGTGTGTGTGTGTGTGTGTGTGTGTGTGTGTGTGTGTGTGTGTGTGTGTGCGCGGCCCTGTTCGAGTGGGTTGTCTGGGCGTCCTCCCCGCCGACTGCGAGTGTCCTGTTGGCCAAAGCGCTGACTCAGCAAGAAAGCCAAAGGTCATGTCCTCAGAGTCTCTTGTGACCTTTGATCCTGCAGTAAATCATCACGTCTCTATCGCTGTATTTGAAACGCTAGTGCCCTCTTCTGGCCGGAGAAAAAGTAATCTCTAAATGCATTTTATTTTTGAAATGTCCAAATTTCCTGTCCTCAAATAATTTTGTACAGCGACAATGTTCGCTTGCACTAAAATTATAAAATGGCCCCAATAATTTCAGAATTTGGACAAAAGGAACAAATGAATAAATATTGGTGACTTATGTACGTCATCGACGTCCGGCGTTAAAAAAAAAAGAAAAAAACTATGAGTGACTTGGTGACCTCTGACCTCTGACAGGAAAAAACCTAAGTCACCTCTTTGCAAACAAACATTCCAAAACGGCCAATCAGAAGAGCAGGTAATCTGATGGGAGTTCCAACCGATGGACGAATGTGTATCTGGCATACACATTACAGATATTGTCCGTCCGTCCGTCCGTCCATCCGTCCATCACTTATATCGCTTCATATGATGAATAAAGATCAATATTTGTTGGTCTATCTATGGCTGCCGGCGGCGTTTAATTTCCTCTTTTCTAAGATGAGCCCGTTGGCGGCTGCAAAGTTTGACACGTCGTCACGTGACCGTTTGGTGTGCCAGGAGCTCTTTCTTTCTTGCGTCGAATGTGCGCCAAGTCCCAAAGCGGCAGTTTACTAAACTGATCGCGAGAGCGCGCTCTCGTGCAACTTTGGGTTTTGGACTTGTTTTTTTGTTTGGTTTTTAAAACTTTGATATTACCATACATATTATTTGATACACAAGTATCCAAGTAAACAACGCAACAAAATAAAACAAAAATAATGTAAGCATTATCAACAAGTATATTTTGAAAAGAATGGTTTGTTTTTGTTTTTCTTTCTTTCTTTTTCCCAAGGGTATAAGTAATAGGTGTAGTGTACGATTATAAAAAGAGGCCGCATTGGTGTAGCTAGTAGTGCAGGTTAACTGCAACGATGACGACATATTGGAGCGCTTCTGTGAGTTTTTCACCTGAATTTGTTGTTGTATTTCTTTGCGGATTTCGGTAGCTGTTGACCCTTTTGCGTTCACATTGTAACGTCCAAGAGGAGTCAGAGGGGAAAACGCTTTGGACTTGTACGTCAGAGGGGAACACGCTTTTTACTTGTACGTGACAGGACGCACTGCGTTGAAACCATGCAAACACATTTATTTGCATTTTGGGAATACATTTTGGAAAATTGAGCTGTCTCGTTAAGCTCAGCAAACTATTTTGGTTTGGTTGGAGTAGGCGCGGCTTTGAATGACTTTGAAGGGCCAGAGCGGAAGTTGTTGCGCTGACTACGGGTGGCTTGTGTTACGCTCATTTAAAAGGCGCGGCGTCACTTTTGGATGTCGACGCTCCAACGGCCGGCTCGTCGAGCATGTCTGCGATTACTTGCCGAGTTCAGTTCCTACAGGACCAGGATCCTTTCATCTGTACCAACTTTCCGGAACCTCGGCGGCCTCCCTCGCTGGACGTGGACGAGAACGTGCCGCTCACTCAACTCGTTCCGGTTGTACACAAGCTGCTGGACGCGCCCCTCAAGGTGAGTCAGTGTGGGAACGAACGGGCGAGCGAGCAGGTAGCGACGTCAGACTTCGCCCAAGTCCGCTGACAAATGGCGTCGTTTGGAGCGAACCTCTTCGCAGACGTCTGCCGCGGGTGCGTCCGGCCCCTTTTCCGACAAAAGGTCCAACGCTGAGCAATTCGGCTGCACTTTGAAATCCACTCGCCACCTCTTTTCGTGTCTAAAGACAGAGCAAGTGGACATTTTCAAGCTGTCCAAATGCGCTCTCGTTACTCGTTAAACTTGCGCTTTTTTCAATGGAGTCTCGTTTCTTCTCGTGTCTTTTCATAAACGCGAGAAGGAAATTCTGAAGACAAAAACTATTCACGTTCATTCAAAAGGGAAAAATAACTTTGATTTGCGCTCTCTCGCACATAGAAGCATCTCTCTCTCTCTCTCTCTCTCTCTCTCTCTCTCTCTCTCTCTCTCTCTGTCTCTCTGTCTCTCTGTCTCTCTCTCTCTCTGTCTCTCTCTCTCTCTGTCTCTCTCTCTCTGTGTGTCTGTCTGTCTCTGTGTGTCTGTCTGTCTCTGTGTCTGTCTGTCTCTGTGTCTGTCTGTTTCTCTGTCTGTCTGTTTCTCTGTCTGTCTGTTTCTCTGTCTCTTTCTGTCTCTCTCTGAGAGTCACTCTTGTTCTCCCAAAAGAGGCTCTCCGTGTCCAAACGTCCACCGTTACAGAGTGGCCCATCAAGGCCTTTGGCCGTTTTGTTGCGGCGCGGAGGAAAGCCGTGAGGCGCTCGGCTGTCCGAATGGCCAGACGGAACGAGGGAACTCCTTCCGAGTGCCAAATATAGTGCGCCACCCTTTTGGGGGTGTTGGGGGCACGTTGGGTCAAGGCTTTGCCTTTTGGCTCCCTTCATTTGCTGCCCGTCGTGCACGGCGGCGGTCTTAGCCAACCATGGCCGCTCGCTCCTTTCTCTTGCATTTTTCAATCGTTTAAAAACTTAAGAGGAGACCTGAACCTTCTTCCTCACGTCAAGTGTGTTTGTGTGTATTGGCTTTGTGTACTGTATGGAGCAATATTGTCTTTAGAGCATCCGGTCCATCCTGTGGCGTGGAGAAGGAAAGGGGCGGAGACTTGGAAAGAGCATGCGCATGTGTCGATAAGAGCGTCGTTTCCTGTCACCGTGGCGACGGGAAGCCGTCCTCGGCCATCGTCGTGCGCGGAAACGTCGCCATGCCGCCGGGCCTTTTATTGCCAAAGGCTGATTGAGCTCCTCCAAGAATGAGGATGGACCGGTCGGGTCGCGCTGCACGCTACGCTATGGGAGGGAAGGAGGATCCTGCCAGCCAAACGCTGGCAAAGTTAGTGAGGAGGCGGCCAAAATTTGCTCCTCAAGCAACGCCGGCGTTTTTGCCTCGTTGGCTCCAGGTTCCATTTTTCTGGCCGAGTGTCGTCACACTTGTGTGTTTTGGATGTACAAGTGCATATGTCTGTGTGTGCGCGTGCGTGTGTGTGTGTGTGTGTGTGTGTGTGCGCGCGCGCGCGCGCCCCAAGCTCCAGCTAGCAGGTGTGCGAGCACAGGTGTGCTTCTTGAAATGACCTGCAAGTAGCATTGTGTTGTGTTTGGATGTAGTTGCTGCTTGCTATGCTGAGCGTGCTACAACCTTTGCGTCTTTAATGTGTGCGTGTGTGCGTGTGTGTGTGTCAGCTGGAGGAGTGTGCGCTGCAGGTGTATTCTCAGGGGAACTACTTGGATTTGGACTCGTCCCTGGCGGAGCAACGCGATGAGCTGGAAAGCTTCTACCAGGACGTGGCGTAAGAAGCCGTCGTGGAGAGCCGCGATCGGCCGCCGCGTGTGCGTTTGGGCTCGGCGTGAGCGGAAACGGGTGACGAAATGCGGTGGATCTTTAGCGTCTTCCAGCCAGCCAGCCAGCCAGCCAGCTAGCCTGGCCCGGCCCGGCCCCCCTTTGCACATTCGCAACGTTCCAAGTTTCCACATTTCCATGCCCTCATCCCGGCCGGCGTCACAGCACATTTTTGGAACGTGAGCTGCCCTCGGATCAACACGCACATGCCATATGGTGCGCGTGTGTGTGTGTGTGTGTGTATTTGCAGGAAGGGGAAGAAGCCCATCTTGACTCTGCGCACACATTTGGCCGTGCGGGTCCACGCCATCCTGGGTAACGGTCGCCATTGTTCCGCTGGCCTGGGTGACGCAACTTTGATGGAAGTTTGACCTGCAGCTTTCCGGCGCCGCTTGCTTTGCGTGGGCTTTTTCCTTCTTTGCGGCAACGTCCCTAGTCGGTCGGTCGGCCCGCTGCCGTCGAACCGGAGCGCGAGCAGACGCCCGTCCTCTCCTGCGCTTCTTTTCCACGGCTTCGACTCCACTCGAGCGCTTTTTTTCTGCTGACTTAGTTCCGCTCCTTCTTTCTTCCCTTTTTGCCACTAACAGGAAATACCAGGCTAACTTTATCGGGACCACTTCCTGTCTCCGCACAACTAACGACACTGCAAGTGTGTGCGTGCGTGTCTGTCTGTCAGTCATGTGAGGGAGAAGGGTACGTTGGTGCTCGACTTGAGCTTGCTTTGCGTTTGCTGTTGGACTTTTGGTGACTCCTTTTGGTGCGCGTCACTTGCTGGCGTAAACGTGGCCTTCTTGTAAACGGACGCCACGGCTGACTGGAAAATCCTCCCTCCCTCCCTCCCTCCCTCCCTCCCTCCCAAATTGCTTCACGAGTTATTCTGAGTCAGCCATGCGTCCTACGTGACGGTGGAGCCGCAATTGAGGAAATTGCTCATGCTAATTGTGTTCATTTGATGGGAAAAGTGGATGAGGCGGGCTGGATGTGGCTGCCCGTTGACTGGCGTTGTCTTGCAGAGAAGTTGTATAACAGTCACGGTCCGGAGCTGCGCCGCTCGCTCTTCTCGCTCAAGCAGCTCTTCCAGGTCAGGCTGCCGCCGCCGCCGCAACCGTGAGCACACACGCGGCGTGACCTCACGCTCGCTCGCTCGCCCGCCCGACACAGGACGACAAGGACCTGGTGCCGGAGTTCGTGGCGTCCGAGGGTTTGACGTGTTTGGTCAAAGTGGGAGCCGAGGCCGACCACAACTACCAGAACTACATCCTCAGAGGTTGCCACCGGCGGGATGCGTGCGTTTGCGTGCCAGCTAACGCCAAGCCTTGTGTGTGCTTTCAGCGCTGAGTCAGATCATGTTGTTTGTGGATGGCATGAACGGCGTCATCCAGCACGGCGAGACGCTGGAGTGGCTGTACACCTTGACGGGAAGCCAGGTGGGTCACGTGATGGGCGGGCGCAACGCGGTCGGGCAGACGAGGCAGCTCGCGACCGTGCCCTCTGTGTGCCTTCCTTCAGTCCCGTCTGCTGGTCAAAACGTCTCTGAAGCTCCTCATCGTCTTTGTGGAGTACAACGAGGCCAACGGCCCGACGCTCATCCACGCCGTCGATGCCGTGGACGCGCGCAGAGGTACATACGCCGGATGGCCAGTGCAGCGCTCGCGGAAATGAAAGTGAAGCCTGGGCGTGCGTGTGGCAGGCGTGAAGCCGTGGTCCTACGTGATGGACATCCTCCACGAGAAGACGAGCTGCGACTCTGAGCTCCTAGTGTTTGCCATGACCTTGGTCAACAAGACCCTGGCGGCGCTCCCCGACCAGGATTCCTTTTACGACGTCACCGACTGCCTGGAAAGTCTCAAGATGGAGGACGTGGTCAACAGGAACCTCGGCAACGCCGCCACCGAGCCCGCCCTCAGGGCGCAGTTTGCTATCTACGAGGTGGGTGGCCCCGCCCCGTCTCGACCGCTCGGCCTGGCCCGCTTTGGTTGCTTTTGGCTTGAAGCGCTCACCGTGTTTGCTGATGGCAATGAGCTCGGTGCGCAGACCGCCTTGCGGAACGAGGACGCCGACGTCTGCGAGCTGTCCCCTCACCTGCGAAAGGAGCGCCGTAAGATGGCCGCCGGCGAGCAGGAAGGCCGCAGGGGTCGGCGCTGGTCCGATCAGAATGCGGCCGAGCCCGCGGCGTCCTCGGCCGGCTCGTCGCCCGCCTCCGTAGGCAGCCCCCGCCTTTCCGCCGGCTCAGACCCGGGCAGCGCCGCCTCCAGCGCCGCCTCCAGCCCTTCGGGATCGCTGCGGGGCTCTCCGACTCTGTCGCCCCTCTCTCCTCCCGCCTCGACCCCGCCCCCCCTCCGCCCTTGCGACGACGCAAAGATATCGTAAGTGACGCGCCCGCAAAACGTGCACAGTTGTCTTTTTTTTTTTTTTCCTCTTGGGTCTCGTAACCACGGGTGGATCCCCTCCCTTCTCGTCTTTCCCGCGCACCACGTCGCATCGCTGGCCGGCAGGAGTCGCTCTGTCCTCAGCCACCGCATGTCCTCTTTGGGTCCGAGCAGGAAGTCCAGGATCTTCTCCAAGGCCGGCGGCGGCCGACCCCGGGACGCACCCGGCGCCTCTGAGGACGCGCCCGGCGCCTCTGAGGGCGCCTCTGAGGGCGCCTCTGAGGGCGCCTCTGAGGGCGCCTCTGAGGGCGCCTCTGAGGGCGCCTCTGAGGGCGCCTCTGAGGGCGCCTCTGAGGGCGCCTCTGAGGGCGCCTCTGAGGACCCTTCCGCTTCCCGCAGGTTTGCATGCGCGCATGCGCAACCACAATCCAAGATGAGCTGCTAACACGGGCGTCGTACGCACGCAGGTCGCCGTCGGATCATCCGAGTGGCAGCAAGACATCTTTCAAGTGAGTATCTGAGATCCACATCAAGCTCCATGCTCAAGGCAACGTAACAGTTGAACTCTCTCGTTTCCTGTCACGTTGTTTGAATACTTTTTGTCCTCACACAGCGAGGACGACGTTTTCCACTGGTGAGTCGTCGCCGCCGCCTCCTCCGATCGCGTCGTTCACCTTTTACTTCTGCCTTGCGTGACCTCATCGTCTGGTGTGGCTCTTGTGTTATAAGTGTCGAAGCCGGGGCCGTTTTTTGTCGAGTGGGCACAAAGTTTACGTATGACTCTGATGACGTGGCCACGCCACGCCACGCATCATAATCCCACGCCAAGACCTTTGTGTGTGTGTGTGTGTGTGTGTGCGTGCGCGCGCGCGCGCGCGCGCGCGCGTATCTCTGCAGCCCAGATGAGCATGACATGAATGCGGACAACAAGCCCATTCTGAGGAGGTTTGAGTAAGTCCAGCGGCCGAAGCCGTGCATGTTGAGAGGGAGCTGCTGTTGGGACCGCAACGTGTGTGTGGTGGCCTGAGTGTGCACATCTGCTGCGTGTATGCGTTTGTCAGCTTAGCGGTGACGGCTGCGTTGAGGCGTGAAGCAACGGTCGGATGATGTTTAATTGCCGCCCGCCGCTTTGTGGATAACAAAGTGACTTGAAATCAAGCAAAGGAGGTGTTTTCCGCTCGACCCCTCCCTGCCTCCCTGCCTCCCTGCCTCCCTCCCTCCCTCCCTTCCTCATTTGCTCTTGCCTTTCACCATAAAACAGTTTGATTTTGCAGTTACAGGGTTACAGAGGCCGGTGGCCTGGTCGTGACCACACCCTTTTCTTTAATCGTTGACTCCGCCCCCTCACAGAGGCAACTTCCTGCGCAGTTTGGCCGCCACCCAGTGGGAGAAGAAGAGGCGGAGTCAAACCCTGAGCCGCTCCGAGCTGCCCTCGGCCGACGAGGTCACGGCACCGGGACCTGCGGCAAATGAGGACGAGGCCGGTCGTGCGACTCTTCCCGCTGACGGTAGGTGTTGATGTCGATGCAGGTGGGCGGGCAGTCGGGAAATTGAGCGTGTGTCACGTGATGTGCGTTCAGGCGGAGTCCGGCGGCCAGTCGGCGCACTGTCTGATGACAGGAAGTTCCTTCTGGACATGCTCTTCTCCAAGGCCTCCGCGCCGCCGCCCCCCGACGCGGAAGACCCGCCTGGAGGGGGCCGGGTGCTGGAGCGCCTGTCCAGCCTACAAGCGTGCTCGCTGGAGTCAGCCCTTCCCGACGAGAGTGGCGCTTCCCGCAAGGCGGAGCTGCAAGGGCTAGAAGGCTCTGCCCAGGTGGCACGGGCCAGACTGGCGCAAGAGCAACAGGTCAGAGGGAACAGTGTGTCCAGTCTGTCTTTGTAGCTGTAATGGCGCCCCCTGGTGGTAACTGCATGTGTGCCTCCGTGTATGTGTTCAGAAGCATTACGTGCGTCAGCAGAGCAGCGTGGATGCGGAGAGCCCCTCCCAGCGTCTGGAGAACACCCAAATGACTCCGCTGGGTCCCGGCGCTCCCGGGAATGCGTGGGACCACCTTCGACCAAGCGGCGCCAGCCTCCGCATCAAGGACTTGGACTTTTCCGACCTCCTGGACGAGGAGGATGTCGACGTTCTGGACGTGGACACCGCCGACTCCGCCTCTTCCTCCCTTAAAGGTGCTGCGCCTCCTCCTCCGCCGCCCCTCCCTGGCGAGCTGGCTTCTCCTCCCCCGCCGCCCCTCCCTGGGGGGCTGGCTCCTCCTCCTCCACCGCCCCTCCCTGGGGGGCTGGCTCCTCCTCCTCCACCACCCCTCCCTGTGGGTTTAGCTCCTCCTCCTCCGCCGCCCCTCCCTGGAGGAATGGCTCCTCCTCCACCGCCGCCCCTCCCTGGGGCGATGGCTCCTCCTCCGCCGCTGCCCCCATCGGAAGTGCCATCACCTTTGGGGAAGAAGAAAAAGAAGACGGTGAAGTTGTTCTGGCGCGAACTGAAGCAGACGGAAGCGCCCGCCAAGTGTCGCTTTGGCCGGGGCACGGTGTGGGCATCTCTGGACAAGGTTCAAGTTGACACCGGGCGGCTCGAGCACCTGTTTGAGTCCAAAGTCAAGGAGACGCCCATTGCCAAGGTACGATTGCATTAAGTTCAAGCGCAACTTTCCTTCCTTCCTTCCTTCCTTCCTTCCTTCCTTCCTTCCTTCCTTCCTTCCTTCCTTCCTTCCTGCCTGCCTGCCTGCCTGCCTGCCTGCCTGCCTGCCTGCCTGCCTGCCTGCCTGCCTGCCTGCCTGCCTGCCTGCCCGCCCGCCCGCCCGCCCGCCGTGCCCGCCCGCCGTGCCATGCCGTGCCATGCCGTGCGTCAACATTCATTCCGACCGAGAGACGGCGCCGCCCACGCCCGACGTGGCGCAAACGTCAGGGCCCTTTTTGTGTCCGTCAAAATCCATCCAATCTCCTTTTATCATTTATGTGTAGAAAGTGGCAGAGACCAGGAAGTCTGAGATCTTGGTCCTGGACCCCAAGAGGAGCAACGCCATCAACATCGGCATGACGGTGCTGCCCGCCGTTCACGTCATCAAGGCCGCCATCCTCAACTTTGACGAGTTTGCCATCAGCAAGGAGGGCATCGAGGTGCGTGCCGTCTCTTCCGTCTCGTCCCGTCCCATCCCAGACGTGAAACCAGACGCCGGTCGAGCAACTGAAGCAGAATGAATTGAAGCAAACGTGAAGCTCTGACTCGGAGGGCCTTGCGTCACATGCAAAGTGTTTCAAAACAAACCCGAGCCAAAGCCTCGACCTGTTTGGACTTGAATCGCTCCTTATGTTTCAAACGGGTTCTGCACTGCACAGAGTAAAAAAACCAAAAACGTCAGCATCGGGCACCAATCAAAAGCACGCCCCAATTTGACAGCAGCAGCAGCAGCAGCTAAATGGGGGCGCCATTACGGCTGCTTGTCTCACAGTTTGGTCAACGTGAAGTGGCTGTTTGACGGCTGTTTTGTGTGGAGCAGAAGATCCTGACCATGACACCCACAGAAGAGGAGAAGCAGAAGATCCAGGAGGCCCAGCTGGCCAATCCGGACGTTCCGCTGGGACCGGCCGAGCGCTTCCTCGCCGGCCTGGCCTCCATCGGCTCCTTGACCCCCCGCCTGCAGCTCTGGTCCTTCAAGCTCAACTACGAGGCTCTGGAGAAGGTAAACGCACGCACACCTGGCAAAAGTTCTCAAGTGGAACACACAGCGAGCATTTGCAGCAAGGGCGGGGCTGAACGCCTCAGGTGACAAAGCTCAAGTTGGCGATCGGTGCCGGCGCACGTCTGAACATGCGCTCGCGAATGAGGCTCGGGTCGCCGACGTGATCCAAGTGACTACAATTTTTTATTTATTTTTTTGTAACGTGATGGCCACTCCAAATTAGAAATAGATTGGAAGAGCAAAAAAGGGCATTTTTGACAAATCAGCGTCCAAAACGATATCACGGAGAGCCAGGCAGGCTGAAAACGCTGTTGTTCAGTAGCTGCCAAGCGCCGCTAGGTGGCACTGTCGCTCCGTCCATAGCGGCGCGCGAGCTCCAGCGCAGGTCCTTCGAAAATTCGACCCTTCCTTCCGCTATATCTAGCACAAGTCACTTGACGCTACGCCACGGCTTTGTAGTGCGTGTCCAAAGGTGGCGCTTGCTTGCAAATCAGAACCAACCGGGCATCAGTAAGGCTGCTCTTGGGCCGGCGAATGATTCCTTGAAGTGCGCTCGGGTGCGCTCAGGTGCACCCGGCCGGCCCAACTGGAGTAGTGGAGTACAAGAGGCGAGCAAACACGGCTGGCTCCAAAAGTTTGGGAGCCGCTTGCTCTCCTGCGCTGCGCTGCGCCGCGCCGCGCCGTGCCGCGCCGTGCCGTGCCGTGCCGTGCCGTGCCGCGTTGCCTCTTTTGTCGTCTTCCGTTGCCAGAGCCGCCGGATTGTAAAAGGAAGCGTTCCTTGTGTGCGGCAGGAGATTGCCGAGCCCCTCTTTGACCTCAAGCTGGCCATGGAGCAGCTGGCCACCAATCAGACCTTCAGGAGGATCCTGGCCACGCTGCTCGCCATCGGCAACTTCCTCAACAGTTCCCACGTCAGCGCTCGCTCGCTCGCTCGCCGGCCGGCATTGCCCGCGCCGCCTCCTGACCCGTGACCCCCTTTCCCGGCCCCCACCTGCAGGCTGCGGGTTTCGAGCTGGCCTACCTGGAGAAGGTGACGGAGGTGAAAGACACAGTCCACAGGCAGTCTTTGCTCCATCACATTTGCAACCTGATCACGGAAAGCGAGCCGCAATCCACCGACGTCTACTCCGAGATCCCCGCCGTCACGCGCTCGGCCAAGGTGCCCCCGCCCGACTCCTTTGCCTCCTTTCTCGTCTTTTTGGCCGACCTCGCGTTCTCCCATCTCGTGCCGTGTTGTCGTATCGCGCGGCCTCAGGTGGACTTTGAGCTCCTGGCGGAGAATCTGGTCCAGCTGGAGAGACGCTGCAAAGCGTCCTGGGAAAACCTGAAGTTGGTTTCCAAGCACGAGACCAAAAGCGCTTTGAAAAACAAGATGGCCGACTTCCTGAAGGACTGCACGCAGCGGATCGTTATCCTCAAGGTGGTCCACCGGAGAGTAATCAACAGGTGAGCCTGTGTGTGTGTGGGGGCGGTGGGGGGCACGCTCTGGCTCTGCAAGCTAACGTTAGCCTCGCGACGGAGCTCATCGCTAACTGGTTTGCCAGGTTCCATTCCTTCCTGCTTTTCCTGGGTCAGCCGGCGGCGTCGGTGCGCGACACCAAGGTCACCTCTTTCTGCCGCACCATCAGCGAGTTTGCGCTGGAGTATCGCACCACACGAGAGAGGGCGCTAGCGCTCAAGCGCAAGCGCGACAAACACCGAGAGAGGACCAAAACCCGAGGGATGATGATCACGGAGGTAGCCGGTGCGGCAAAACGCGCCCGCGAGTTAGCAGCGCGCGCCTCTATCGTTGTCCCCGTCGCAGACGGAGAAGTTCTCGGGGGCGGTGCCTCCCGTCACCGCGGCGCTGGAGACGGAGCCCGAGCGGGAGGCGGAGCACCGCAACATGACTCAGATGCTGATCGAAGAGCGGCCGGTGCCGAGACGCTCGCGGACCGCCCGCGGTGAGAAGCTGGCAAATGTCCGAGCGAGCGAGCGCAAAGCTACAAGCAAATGAAAGCTGCTTGATGGCGCTGCCGCCATTCAGGGCTTCTGCCTAAATTCACGCCATTTCGCCTCGAGTTGCAAACGCATCCGCTCCAGTGCCGTTTGATTTGAATTGGCAGGTTCGACGGGCCGCCCGAGCCTGCCCTGTGAGTCGTCGTATGCGTCGGCTCAGGAAAACGACGACGATGCCGCGGACGACATCATGGAGCGTCTGGTCAAGTCGGTCACCCACAACACCTCGGCCAGGACGTCCGTTCCTAAAACCCGAAAGCGGTCCCGACTCAACAGGAAGTCCAGTAAGTACAGAAAAAGCTGGCTCCGTCCGGAATTTCAAGACCATGACCCGGCAAACGTGCGTGCGTGACGGCGGCGCCTGAGCTGTCAAGGGCTTTTGGGCTTCTGCCGTCAAGGTTATTGCGTGCGGGTGGGTCTTTTTGGTCTCCCTTCAGTGTTGTGGCCACAACGCGGCCGACGCTAATCGGAGCTTAGCCGATAGCGATCGTCACGCTCTCGTTTGAGCGAGCGGCTTTCTCGTCTTGGCCTTCGTTTGGCCACAAACGCAGGCAGGGCACGACGTGTCGCGTCGATGCGCAGGCAGATAAGGGAGCTTGCCTTTCGCCTTTGTAGTGGTATCGGGTACCAAAGTGTGCGTGTGGGGGGGCCCAGCACCACAGCCAGTTAGGCTTTTGTTCAAGTCTGGTGCACGTTAGCATGCCAAAACGTTCACCACGTGAGACGTGTGTGTGCTCGCAGTGAGGAGGACTCTGAAGAGCGGCGTGAGCACCGACATGATCCAGGCTTTGGGACTCGACAGGCGAGGCGAGGACGTCTGACGTCGGAGCGCGTTCCACTCCGTTTGGACTTTTCCCTCAAACGGCAAAAGCAACACTTTCTCCACTTGACGTCTTTTGACAAAGCACCGTAACAAATGGAAGTTTGAAAATGACTTTTTTTTTTTTTTTTTTTACTCTGCTGTCCCTAAACATTTTACTCCCCCCCCCCCTCACCTCGGCCCCGCCCACTAAATCATCACTTAGCTGCCGCTCCACAGCCACGTGCGTGTACGCTTCAGCATTAACCACTTCACTTGTATGGGTTTTTTTGCACGCTTGCTCACAGTTTGACTTTTTAAGGACTTTATTTATTTCAGCAAGTTTTTAATCATTTTAACTTACCTGAAAGTTTGTCGCACATTGTTTACTGGGTGACGATGCAAATAGAATAAATGACTTTGGAATACGCATATGTGTGAATAATGAATGCGCACTTGACGCGCGTAAAAAAGTGTTTGCCCGTTTCCGACGTGCACAACAAAAGAGTGAATGTGTATCTTGTGTAACTGTTTGCATGGTCTGTGTGTCCACGTCTGCAAATGCGCTTGTGTGCGCGTGCATCTACGATAGTTTTCATTTCTTCATCTTCATCAGGGCTGCTGGACGACTTTTGGAAACTCCGCATAATTGAACGCGTAAACGGGCAAAGAAGCTGAGGATCAGGCCAGAAGGAGCGCTGGCGCGGCTCAAGAAGGTCAAGAGTGACGATCAGTCATGCAGTCACCGACCGAGGGCTCCTCGGAGGTGGTCACTTTGAGGTCGGGCGGGCGGAGTCACGTGACTCTGCAGCGGGCGACCCCGCCCCCTCCGCTGCTCGCTCCCTGGTGTTTATAAGCGGTGCGGAGACGGCCGCCCGGACTCGGCGGCAACATGCCTGCACGCACTCGAGTCACCGCGTCGCTTCTGTCGCTTCTGCCGCTGCTGCCGCTGCTGCCGCTTCTGCCGCTGCTGCCGCTGGCGGCTGCAGGAGCCGCCGACGGGATCCCCGGCTCGTCTCCCGCTGCCTTCGAGGACGTTCAGAGCCACGGCGGCGGATACCGGGTGGTCCAGTGGGAGTGGACCTACGTGCAGACCCCATACGTCATCGCCGTGTGGCTCCTGGTGGCCAGCGTGGCCAAGATCCGTGAGTAGGATGCGCGCACCACGCCGCCACAATTGATCATGATAGGTAACATGGTCCTGCTCAAGTCAAGTTGGTTGGGGTGATTGTCGTCTTTCTTGCCACACCTCTCCTGAAAATCCTGAAATTCGCCGCATTGACGCGTGACGTCGCATCTGGGCTCAAACTCGACCTAAAACAAAAAAGTATGCATGGCAGGGAGTGAGCAACTCCTATCATCCGTGTCAGTCAAGACGTCACGCGCGCACTTCGAGGGCGCGCGCGCGCGCGCACACACACACACACACACACACACACACAACTTTGACAGTGTTGCGCGACTACAATGAAGATGTTGTCCAAAGAATAAGCCGATGTATTCCAAATATGCGACTGATTCCATTTCCATATCGATGTCGCGGTTCTCTCTCTCTCTCCAAATATTCAGCTCGCTCGCTCGCTCGCTCGCTCGCTCGCCCGCTCACTTTGTGCGCTCAAAACGAGTCTTCGCCTCTAGCCATCAAATGACGATGAAAACGACTGCGAGGAACTCCCGGGCTAGCCGTCCGTCCCGCGCGGTGCCAAAATAGCACCGACCATGACGCCGTGCATGTGCGTCAGTGTTCCACCTGTCGCAGCGTTTCACTACGGTGGTTCCGGAGAGCTGTCTGCTGATCCTTCTGGGTCTGGCGCTGGGCGGCCTGGTCCTGCTGGCCAGCGAGAGGCAGCCGTACCAGCTGGAGCCCGCCCTCTTCTTCCTCTTCCTGCTGCCCACCATCGTGGGCGACGCCGGCTACTTCATGCCCGCCCGCCTCTTCTTCGACAACCTGGGCGCCATCCTCACCTACGCCGTGGCGGGAACGCTGTGGAACGCTTTCTGCACAGGATTCGGACTCCACGCCGCCAAGCTGATGGGACTCATCGGTCGGTCAGCCGTGACTCCCCCCCCTGCGCTCATCTCTTAATTCCGTGCACGTATTTTGTTCTCAGACGAGCGCGTGCAGGCGGGCATGATGGACTTCCTGCTGTTCGGTGCCTTGATCTCGGCCGTGGACCCGGTGGCCGTGTTGGCCGTCTTTGAGGAAGTTCACGTCAACGACACGCTCTTCATCATCGTCTTTGGGGAGTCGCTGCTCAACGACGCCGTCACTGTGGTGATGATACGCACACACAGACGCTCTCACGGTTGCGAGGTACAAAGTCGATTCCTGAAACCCCTTTTGGGCTGCCGGGACCGAGGGACGGAGAGACGGACCTCTCTGGCCGCCTGAGAAGGCGGACCTTTCTGGCCCCCTGAGAAGAGCTGATCACCTGTGAAAACGAGAAAGATGTTTTCCACTCGCCTCGCCCCGGTCGGAGGCTATTGCCGAGGTGCTGACTGGGACATTCCCGTCTTGGGCGATTGTCACTTCATTGATGTAGCCTGGCCATGACCGCAGAAGCGCTGCCGAGGCGCCGCCGAGGGCCCTCCCGTCAAGCTGAGACGCTCCCGGCCCGGCCGTTGCCATCGCACGAGCGCCGGTTGGTCTGCTGCCAAGTCAGCGTGCGCTGGGTCCCCGAGCTCGGGGGTGCCCCCCCGTGGAGGGCACTGATTCCGTAGCAACGTGACCTTTTCGTCGTCGGCCTTAAATGCCGGTGACCATGGATGAGGGCCAGGAATGTAGATGCGGCCATCCCGACCGCCAAGTTCTGATGGACGCTTTGTTGATCTCAACGTCCGTCCGGAGCCGACATACTGATTAGTTCCCGGCACGCAGAACTGGACAGAACGTCGGCCGTAATTGCATTTCAACTGCTCCGGAGCCTCGCTGGAGTCGCTAACCCGACAGCGGCGGCGCTGCTCGCCGAGACGTTTGCGCAATTTCTCCCCAGCGAGACACGTTGGCCTCATTGCGGAGGTATCCGCTCGCATCTCTCAGAGGAAACCGGCCGCCCGCCCGCCCGCTCGCTCGCTCGCTCGCTCTAATGTCCTTTCCGTGTCCGCTGAGAAGACGGACCTCTAGTCCGCTAGTCCGGCTGGAGATGGATCAGACCTCTTTGCCCGTGTGCGCCAATCCAGGGACACCGTCCTGGATTTCGGCGCCACTCGACACTTTATTGGTGCTGGGGGGGCGTTATAACGATTACACTTTTGAGCAGATTAGCCGCCCGTCACTAATCCTCATCAGAACTCCGAATATGAGCTAATCCCACCAACGAGTGGACCAGATTGACCCACCGCTGTGGCTTACGCCGAGAACCGACGCCACGCCACGCCTATCAATCTCCCTCGGCCACATTCGGAAAGCACTTTGCGATTTGCAAATGCGGGACCATCATTCGTACGAGCGATGTGTCGCTAGCCAAAAGCAAGTCGTTTGTGGCTCACGTGTTGCGTGTTTGGATCCCGTGGCTATGGTCATTTCTTACGACATTTATTTGCGCCTATTTGTTGCGTCGTGCGTTACTTTGTGTTTGTTCAGTATCTTATAAGGCCGAGTTCTGATCTACTTGTTGCTAGCGATTAGCTAGATGGGTGAGCTAACGATCTCTTGCCTTTCAGGTGTTGTACAAAGTTTACATTTCCTTTGTGGAAGTCGGCGTGGAGAACGTGCAGACGGCCGATTACTTCAAAGGAATCGGTGAGGGGGGACGCCGTTAACCTGAACAATCATCGAGCAGCGTCATCGAGCAGCGTCACCGAGCGCTCACCCGTTGTGTCGCGTCATTGGTAGCCTCTTTCCTGGTGGTCAGCGTGGGCGGCACCTTGGTGGGTCTGGTCTTTGCCGTCCTCCTGAGCTTCCTCACACGCTTCACCAAAAGGGTTCGAATTATCGAGCCGCTCTTCGTCTTCCTGATGGTCTACCTGGCGTACCTCACCGCTGAACTCTTCTCGCTGTCCTCCATCTTGTCGTAAGTCATGGCCCTTACCGGCGGGTGCCCAAACTGGCCAATTTTCGACACGTGCTGCTGCTGCTGCTGCTGCTGCTGCTAATGGTTACAGTTGAAGTGCAAATGTTCCTTTTCAAAAAAGCGGATCACCTCCCAAAATAATGCTGTTTGTTCATTTCTAATGACGCTGAAGAATGCTGGTGACTGCTAGCATCCACAAGCTGCGGTTCATGACACTTAGGGATGACTAAGGAGTGACCGCAAGTGACTAGTGCAGAGTGCTAGTGGCTGGCAGCAGGCAGGGGCTAACTGCAGTCAATAACACTTTGAGTTGCCCACTAATGACACTTAAAAACCACTGACGACGCACAGCAAGTGACACCCGCCGGCGACACCCGCTGGTGACAGCGAACGCCTGCTAAGAATGGCTCGTCACGACCGCTCTGACGCGCTAACGACGGCTGAAGTAGTTGCAGAAGCAAGCGTCGCGTCACCTCGCTCCACGTCGTCGACTGACCGCGCTAACGGCCGCTAACGACGGCTAAAGTAGTTCCAGACGCAAGCGTCGCCTCACCTCGCTCCACGTGACGTTTGGGCCGCCGTCTGTCTCGTCCAGAATGACGTTCTGCGGCATCGGCGCCAACAAGTACGTGGAGGCCAACATCTCGCAGAAGTCTCGGACCACGGTCAAGTACACCATGAAAACCCTGGCCAGCATCGCCGAGACCCTCATCTTCATCTTCCTCGGCATCTCCGCCGTGGACAAGTCCAAGTGGGCCTGGGACACGGGCCTGGTGGCCTGCACCCTCGTCTTCATCTTCATCTTCCGAGCTGCCGGTCAGCCTCCTCCCCGGCCGAGCCCTGAGTCCCTGTCGGAGAAGGGTGACTTCCTGCCTTCCTGCTCAGGTGTGGTGGCTCAGACCTGGGTCCTGAACCGCTTCCGTCTGGTGCCCTTGGAGAAGATGGACCAAGTGGTGATGTCGTACGGTGGACTGCGGGGGGCGGTGGCTTTCGCTCTGGTGGTCCTGCTGGACGACAAACGTGTCAAGGCCAAAGACTACTTTGTGGCCACCACCATCGTGGTCGTCTTCTTCACCGTCATGTTCCAGGTACGGCGCTACACGGCGAAAGCCGACGCGCTAACAAAATTGCTCGGATCGGCACGGAAACGTACGACGAGTCCGACGCGTCGCTCTCGGTCGGCTTTGTTAGCTGGACAGCGAGCAGGCGGTTCGCTTGCGCCGCACGCTCGCAAGCGCCCTGCTCCTCACCATGTGTGTGTGTGTCATAGGGTTTGACCATCAAGCCACTGGTCAAGTGGCTGAAAGTTCCTCGCTCCACCAGCAGGAAGCCCACCATCAACGAGGAGATACACGAGAGGGTGAGCGTGGCGCATGCTTGCGTGCCTTTATTGAGGTTTGGCAAAAATAACCTACGAATCGTGCAAAACAATGCCGTCTGGCTGTCGCGCTCAGGCGTTCGATCACATCCTGACGGCGGTTGAGGACATCGCGGGACTTCAGGGCTACCACCACTGGCGCGACAAGTGAGGAAGAAGGCGGCGCGAGGTGTCGGCGCAATGACGTCATCGCGCCGCCACCGTGTCATGGACAGGTGGGAGCAGTTCGACAAGAATCACCTGAGCAAGCTTCTGCTGAGGAAGTCGGTGTACAGGAAGAGCGAGCTGTGGGAGGCGTACCAGAAGATCAACATCCGAGACGCCATCAGCCTCATCGACCAGGTGAGCGGGAGCTTCGGCGCGCGCACGCGCGCGCCAGACCTCGCCCTGACTTTGGTGCATGCGCGCAGGGCGGAAACGTTCTGACCTCGGCCAGACTCTCGCTGCCCTCCATGACCAGCGGGGCTTCCTTCCCGGACGCCGCCAACGTCACCAACTACCTGTGAGCCACGCCGCCTTACCGTGTTTGCGAGCGGGCGAGCGAGTGAGGGCGTGAGGGCGTGCCCGTCTCAATGCGAGTGCGCTCAATGCGAGTGCGTGAGGGCGTGCCCGTCTCAATGCGAGTGCGCGAGAGCGTGCCCGTCTCAATGCGAGTGTTTGAGGACGAGCCCGTCTCAATGCGAGTGGTTGCGCGTGAGAGCGTAAGCGTGTTTCTGCGTGCGTGTGTGTGTTTGCACAAGAGCTGGACAACCATGGCAAAGGAAAAGTCCTTTCAACGTTTGACAGGACAATGAGAAAATAAATGAGTCCGAAACTTTCTTGACACGCCACCCAATATCGGCGATGGAAAACAACACGAGACTCGTTTCTTGGAGGCGAGACGGCGCGTGTGGAGGGAGGGATTTGCGATTGGGAGAACTTGTCTGCCTGTCTGTCTGTCTGTCTGTCTGTCTGACTGGCGTTTGGTCCACGACGTCTGTTTGTGTGTGAACGAAGAGACGCTAATTTGCCCATAGCACGGGAATATCACGTTGTCAACGTGACGTGACGTTGACTTTAGCTTTAGCGATGTTTGAAAAGGAAGTCATGTCTTGTAACAATACGAGGAGTGCAATTGTTTTTCTTGTGCCACCTGCGAACGCTCTGCGCATGCGCATTCATTGTTTCCACCACATTTTATAGCTGGAGAGGAGAGAAGCAACAATGGAAATCCAATCCAGCCTGTGTTTCGGTAGGCTTTTGGAGTTAACCGAGAGAAACAAAAGAGCTAAACTGGAAAAAATTCCGAAAAGTAGCGACTGAAAGTAACTGTGTTGGAAATTAGGCTCATGGCGTGCAGAACTTTCTTCCTTCCCACAGCGTGCCACCGCTCAGCCTGCCCACCAAATCTGTGACGGCTCGCGTGCATTTTTCCAGGCGTGAGAACGGCAGTGGCGTGTGTCTGGACCTTCAGGTCATCCATAACATTCCTGGTGGCAAAGTGGAGGAGGACATGGAGACTCATCATTTCCTGGCAGAAAACCTCTACAAACCCAGGAGACGGGTAAGGCCACGCCCGCCGGGCCCGCCCGACCGACACCTGACGCAAGGCGCCTGACACCTGCGCCTGCCTGCGCAGTACCAGTCGCACTACAGCCGTCACTTCATTTCGGCGGGCGCCAAGGAGCGTCAAGACCGCGAGGTTTTCCAGAGGAACATGAAGAGCCGCATGGAGACCGTCAAGTCGGGGCGACCCAAGCGGCACAAGAAGGAGCGAAACGCCAAGAAGGTCAGGCTCGGCCCGGGGCGAGCGCCGTCGACGGCTCGATCAATGAATGACGCCGGCTGATCCCGCAGCGCCGAGGTTCCGAGGACAAAGCCGGAAGGAGCGGCGGGCAGCGGGGCAAAGGTGAGGCCCAAAAAGGACACGGGCGGTCAGAAAATTCCTTTGAGCTGGGAGGCGGAGTCGGCCAGAGCGCTGTCGTGTGTGTGTGTGTGTGTGTGTGTGTGTGTGTCTCAGACCCCGTGGGGGTTCCTCTGGGCTCCGACGAGGACGAGGATCAAGGCGAGCGTTCCGACCCTGAGAAGGAGGAAGACGTCGGTATCACTTTCGTCGCCGTGAAAGCGGAAACTCCCAAACGACGTCCTCACTCAGGTACACGTGTGGTGGCGCGCAGATCTGGCTGGCAACGGACCCCATGTACTACGTACGTGTGTCCTCAGTGGCGGCCGACGCTCATCTCCCATGGAAAGGCGTGGGCGTGTTGTGGCCGCCGCCCTGCGTGTCCCTGGAGGCCACCAAGGTGATCCCGGTGGACCTCCAGCAGGCGTGGAACCAAAGCATCTCGTCGCTGGAGAGCGTCTCGTTGCCGAGACACGAGGGCGGACGGGCCCCCCGCCCCATCTCATACACGCCGCCGGGCGGCCCTGTCTCGCCGCCCCCGGAGGAGGACGAGGAGGAGGACGAGACCAGGCCGCTCGTGCCGTCTCTAAAAGCGGCGCTAAAGCCGCCGCCCCCCCGCGTGTACCTGAGGAGCCTGGTGACGGCCCCCCCGCCCCCCGGCAGCGAGGACCCCTGTGCCCGAGGCCCCACCCAGCTCTAAGCGTGCTGACGCTTCAGCCTCCAGGAGACAATTGTTGTCAATCACTGTAGGCCTGCAAAATAAAAAAAAGCAGCGACGCTCCCCAGAAAGGGCCACCGGTCCCTGGAGATGTCGTGAGGAGAGGCGGGGGCAAAGCGCTTCATTTGGCCAAACAACAACAAAGTAGCTCGGCAACTCTGCGTGCACGTTTTATTTTTTTTCACTGGCACATGCAATGATCTTCTCCAATGTATTTTATTTTTTTGGGGGAACAGAACTAAACAGTAAAATGATGCGTATGACACTAAACGTTTGAATTATTTTTCAGATTTGTTGGACAGCGATGCTTTGGTGTTCTACCCTGGTTCAGGCTCAAATTCTTTTCCATCTATGCGACTAAAGGGGATTTCACGTAGCGCAGCCAAAGCTAACTTAGCAAGAGAGTGGGAAAAGTGGGAGATGCTCCGACCGGACCAAACTAAACGATACAAAACAAAAACATGTTGCCACTATCTGCCCGGGTCCAAAGGCGCCCTCTAGCGGTCAAAGGCTGGCACGAGGACGAAACGCCAGCAAATCCTTCTTAACATTCTGGGTTCTGTTTCACAAAGCGGGATTAGCCGGATCAGCTCAAATCCAACCCGCGTCGATTCGCTTGCGCTTTTAAAAAGGACAAGCAAATTATTTTCCTTCGAGGTGGAAGACTGATGCAAAACGACGTCTGTCAGTCAGTGTGTCCGAAAGTGATCCTTTCTTGATCCAGAGACCGGGTCGAGCTCATCAATGCAGATAGGCAACATAGCTGGGGGAACATGCCGGCCGGCCGGCCGGTCGGCCGGCTCCGTGCTTGTGAAAACGGGCCACTGGGTAGTCCGACTTTTGTGGAAGTCTCATCCGCTTGCCCAACAATGTGACGTACTGCGAGTGTGCGCGCGTGCGAGTGGGTGTGCCCGTCCTTCCGCCTGCCTGTCTGTCTGCCTGTCTGTCAGTCTGTCTGCGTGCGAGCGTGAGAGAAAAGGGGCCAAGCGCAGCGTGCGTGAGCTTTTGCCAAGCGGCTTGTGTGTGTGTGTGCGCGCGCGCGCGCGCGCGTGTGTGTCGGCAGGACCGTCCCGCGTTGTTGGCCCTGTTAAAGGGTAAGTGTATTGCGCCTACGATCGTCGTCGTCTCTGTCACGCACGGGCGTGCGAGCGCGCGCTGCGCTGCGCAGGTGAACTTCTTGGGAATGTTGCGGCTTGCCTTTTTCCCTTTCCAAACTTCCCGACTTTGACTTGTGACTTGAAGACCGACCACACAATGTAGTGGGCATGTTACGGAAAGCGTCGTCAGCACACGCGCGCGTGGGGCGTGCTTGTGCAAGTGACTGCTTGTCCATGTTTTTGTGTGTGTGTGTGTGTGTGTGTGTGTGTGTGTGTGTGTGTGTGTGTGTGTGTGTGTGTGTGTGTGTGTGTGTGTGTGTGTGTGTGTGTGTGTGTGTGTGCGCGTGTGTGTGTGTGTGTGTTACGCGGATACCTCGCCGGCAGAGCGTAAAGCTAAGAAAACAGGGACCGACTTGAACGGACTCTTTGGGTGTCCTCCAACCAACGCTCAACATGCTTCTCCACATTCCTCTTGTCTGTGTTGGACTGTGAGTAGCTTCCGTCGACGTCCTTGTTCTTTTTGTCTGTGCGCGCGCATGTGACTTTGCTTGTGTTTGTTGCTCAAGGTGCGCGCGTGTGTGTCTACGCGTATCTGGCTGCTTTCTCGCACTCAACATGCTCCTCCGTGCTTTTCTTCGGGAACATTGCGTCCACAATGGAAGACTTGTTGCAGTCACGAAAGCTGCTTTTGCGCGGTGGACGTGACAGTTTGCGGCCACGTGCCCGTCTCACACTTCCCGCACAGGCCCAGCTCTCAAAAGGAGCTCCTGAAAGTTGACGCTTCAAAGGAACAGAAGCCCTTGTACGGTAGGTAGGAGCAGAAGAGAACTCGCCACGATCACGGGCGTCAAGTCTCCGAAGGGAGACGGAACAGGTTTTTCCGAGCGGCGCAAAGGATGCTGCGGACCGACGATTGACGCAAACCGGCAAAACCTGAGGGACGGCCCGGCCCGGCCCGCTGGCTCGGTTTGTGGCAAAGTCGCGGGCGAGACCGTAACGGCGGCAAGTCGCTCCGCATGAGTCGTAGCGGCCGCCGGAGCGGATGATTCACTAGCTCTCGTGCAGCTGTCGCTCTCCGTGCTAACTTTAGCCGTTGCCGCCGCGTTGCGCTAGATGGATTGGCGCGGCTGCGCGGATTGCCCGCTCTCAAGTGTGTCATGTAGACAATCGCCCTGATATTTTTTTTTGCCAGATCCCATTCCGTAGCGACGCGCAAACCGAGCCCTTTTATGCCGTTCTTCGCGGAGGGAGGACTGTGCGCAAGCGGTTTCTGCTCGCATCTTCCTTCGAGCACGGCTGACGTTTGTCCTCATCTCTGTCTTGTCGGGCAGTGCGACCGAGCCGGGGCGGGCCGAACTGAGCCGGCCTCTGCTCCCGCGTGAGAAGCTCCGGGAAGGTTTGGCTTGAGGACACCCCCCCCCCTCCCCCCTCTCCCCTTCGATAGCGGATGCTGCGGTCCGGATCCAAGCGGAGCCATCGAGGGCTGGCCACCTGGGGAAGTCTGAAGGCGGTTACGTGGACATGGCGCTGCCCAGGTTCTCCCCGCAGAGGGGATCCTTGACCTGGTCTGTCGGCACACGGAACCGAGCAGGATGCAGCACGGAAGCACGGGACGGCCCGAGGCCAGATGAGGAAAGGAGAAGCGAAGAAGTTGAGGGGGAGCAAAGAGACCAGAACCGAAAAGAGGGCAAAGTGTCCTGGGAACGAGGTGACGAGAACCTTAAGGAGGTCAAAGCAGCCCGGGAAGGGCAGAACGAGGAAGTAAGCGACGGCGCGCGGGGAGACCGAGGACCACGTGACCACAAAGGAGGCGCGCGGGGAGGACGTGATGAGGGAGAAGCAGGCGTCGAAGGAGGAGGGGCCTTCAAAGCTGAGCCTGCAATCCAAATGGAAGATGACGACGGAGGCCACAAACAGCCCAGCAAAGGACAGCGGCCCCCAACACTGACACACACGCCCACTGGAGCCTGCTGGGAACAAAACACGCAGCCAATGGCCACACCAGACGCCTGTTCTGAAAAGCTCCCGGAACAAGTCGACTCTCAGGACTCGCTTTCAGAACCGGGGCAACCGGAGGAAGGCCGAGGCGGTCCCGCTGACGCTCACGGCCGACCCGCTGTCGGCCAAGACGGTCCTGCTGATGCCCAAGGCGGACCTGCTGACGCCCAAGGTGGACCTGCTGACGGCCAAGGCGGTCCCGCTGACGCCCACGGCCGACCCGCTGTCGGCCAAGACGGTCCTGCCGACGCCCACGGCGGACCTGCTGTCGGCCAAGGCGGTCCTGCTGATGCCCAAGGCGGACCTGCTGACGCCCAAGGTGGACCTGCTGACGCCCAAGGTGGACCTGCTGACGCCCAAGACGGACCTGCTGTCGGCCAAGGCGGACCTGCTGTCGGCCAAGGAGGTCCCGCTGAGGATTCTCCCTTTGAAGAGTCTTTTCGGACGCAAGACTGTCGTTGCAAAGAGGGTGTGGCGCACGACGGTGGCGCTGAAAAGCTGGCAGAAGGTGCCCATGGCGAGAGGCGTCCCAAAGGCTTTGAGCGCCCAAAGGACCCTCCTTGCCAAAGCAAGCACCCGGACACCGAGCCGAGCCTGCTGATGGACGCGGATTCAGACTCGCGTCTGCGTGCGGACCCGGCGGCACAGGTGAAGACGCACGCGTGGCTTGACAGGTTGCCGGGAGACTGATTTGTGCGTATGCAGGTGCCGACCTCGCTCCGGGGCCTTTCTCAGCACGTGGATGTCCGGCAGCTCCCGTGCCACTTGGGCTCCAATCACGACAGCTGGTCGGCCTTCCGCTCCGTGAGTACCAGGCGGGAGCGCCGACCTGGCGCCGGCCGCCCGACCTCACGCCGACTCGTGTCTGCCAGAGAGTGGAGCAGCTGAGCGCCCTGTGTGAGGATGTGGTCAAGCTGCTGCAGAAGAACATTGACGTGATGGAGGACACGCACCTGCCTGACACGCAGCAGGTTCCCAGAGAAACAAACATGTCACGCACACACAAAGGGACAGACATACAACATATGCGGGCGCGCGCGACACCCAGGATGCCGAGCGCCAGCTGGCCATCTACCGGGAGTTGATGCGCGGGGTCCTCGGAGACGGCCCATTGGCGCGCCTGCAGCGGGAGGGCGGAGCCTGGCTGTCGCTGCTGCGACGGGAGCAGCGAGGGGAGCGGCGCCGCGCGGCAGCCGTGGCCGCCGTTTCCCGCCTGTATGAGCGGACGGACGAGCTGCTCCACCGCCTGGTGGCCTTGAACAACCACAGAACGCGACAGCTCCAGCAGCTCCTGCGGGATTTGTGCTGCGCCGCCCGCGCCTTTGGACAGGTGGCCGGCCCACTTGAGCGCTCTCGCCTCTGCAACTCTTACGCTTGTGTTTTTTCTGGCAGGTGAGCTCATGGATGGACGGGGAGGGCCAGGTGCGGCTCACCTGTCCAGACCGGCCCGAGGAGTCGCTCTGCCAGAAGCAGTGGGACGTGCGCGGCACGCAGCAGCTGAGCTTTGCCGGCCCCTCGTGTCACGAGGCCCGCGCCACGTTCGACGAGAAGACTGCGCCGTTGAGGCGGCAGTGGCGGAGCTCCCGCTCAAGCCCCTCCTTCACGGACACGCCGCGCGGCGACGCGGGACCGAGCCCCGCAGCTGACGGCCCCCCCTCGGGCGGACCTAGGCGCATGCCCCTACTCCGCCGGCTGTTTGGCGGCGACCCCGGCGGGGCCCGCCGCCGATGGTCGGTCGGCTCCGCCCCCTCCTCTTTCCCACGTCTGCTCGGTAAAGCTCAGAGCTTAGACTGGCCCGCCTTTGCCGCCGCGGTCCGCTCTGGCCCCCCGGCGGCGCGCCTCAACAGCGCCCCGGTGGGGCGCCGGGGAAACACGGGCGTGTTCATCCGAGGTTTGGAGGTCAACAGCACCGAGGCGGTGGACCGCACCCTCCGCCCCGCCTGGGCGGGGCGCGGCTCCGGGGTGCCAGGAACTGAGAATCCGGCCACGGAAGTCCGGGGAGACGGAAGGTGGGTTGTTGCCACGGTAACTCAAGGAAATGTTTTTTTAATTCCAGGTGAAGGTTGCCCCTCCGGTAAGGTGAGTCAAACCCATTCGGCGTCGTTATCTCAGATGTCGGTCAGCGCGGAAATGGATGAAGTCGACGGCGGTAAGAGCTGGCCCACAAACTGAAAGCGTCCGGGTCTGTCCGCCCAGGAGGCTGCGTCACATCCTGGAGGAAATGGTGACCACGGAGCGCCAGTACGTGCGCTCGCTGCGTTACGTCATCCGTCACTATTTTCCCGAGATGGAGCGCGCCGACCTCCCGCAGGAGCTGCGCGGCAAACGCTCGGTGCTCTTCGGCAACCTGGAGAAGATTCTGGACTTCCACGCTCGCTTCTTCCTGAAAGAACTGGAGGCCTGCAGGAAACATCCGCTGCGAGCGGCGCACTGCTTCATGAGACACGTAGGACACGCTCGCACTCGCCGCGCACCTAGCTAATGTTCAGGTCAACCCGACGGCAGACGCTTGTCGTCTTGGTAACATTTGAGTGGAGGTCAGGGGCCCGTCCAGGACGACGTCACCAGGCTGTTGTCGTGGCAGCACAGACACACACACACAACACACACGCACACACACAAGGACGAGTGGAACCGATGTCAGTTGTTCCCACGGTAACGTGCCAAGCCACTGTCACTGGTAACTCAACCACGCGCACGTGAAAACGTCTGGGCGATTGCACGGCACGGTACGTGCGCACGTGTGACATCATACCCTGCCTTCTAACGCGCGCGCGCGTGCGCGCGCATGTGTGTGTGTGTGTAGCAGGAGCAGTTGAGTCTGTACGCCCTGTACAGTAAAAACAAGCCCAAGTCCGACGCGCTGCTGGCCAGTCACGGCCTCGCCTTCTTCAAGGTAAAGCCAATCCCCCCCCCGTCGTATGACCTTTCACCTCACCTCGCTCACTCCACACGTTGCGTGTGCGCAGAGGAAGCAGCGCGAGCTGGGCGACAAGATGGACTTGTGCTCGTACCTGCTGAAGCCGGTTCAGCGCATGAGCAAGTACGCGCTGCTGCTGGATGACCTCATCGAGGAAGCGGGCCCGGGCCCAGAGGAGGAGCTGAGCGCGCTGCGGGCAGCCGCCGCCGGCGTCAAGTTCCAGCTGCGCCACGGCAACGACCTCCTCGCCATGGACGCCATCCGACATTGCGACGTGCGTCCATCCGCCTGGCCTCGGTGGCCGCTGCTAACGGGCCTGAAAAAGCCCTAAGCCTATCCCCGCCCCAACCCGCCGCCGCAGGTGGACCTGAAGGAGCAGGGGCGGCTGCTGCGCCAGGACCGCTTCACCGTCTGGAGCGGAAGGAAGAAGTGCGACAGACGGGTCTTCCTCTTTGACCAGCTGCTCCTCCTCAGCAAAGCCAAGAAGGTGGACGGCGGCCTGGACGTCTTTGACTACAAGCGCTCCTTCAAGGTGAGCAAAGACGGCTGGCGGGTGGGCGGGACCTCAGCGAGAACGTCGCCATAGTCAGACTCCTTGTGTCTCCCTTCCCGCCGCGCGACAGACTTCGGACTTGGGCCTGACCGAGTCGAGGGGAGACGACGGCCTCTGCTTTGAGATTTGGTTCCGAAGGAGGACGTCCAAGACCCAGACCCTGACCCTGCGGGCCGCCTGCGCCCAAGTTAAAGACGCCTGGACGCGTGAGCTGGCCGCTATCCTCTGGGCGCAGGCCGCCATGAACAAAGGTGGGTGTGGCTGTGGCTGTGGCTGTGGCTGCGGCTGCGGCTGCGGCTGCGGCGCAATCTCCAGTGTGAGTCAGCCGGCCGGGCCGGCCGTGTGCGCAGAGGCGCGTCTGAAGGAGATGCTGTCCATGGGGGTGGGCAACAAGCCTTATTTGGACATTCGGCCCAGCGCCGCCGCCATCAGCGACCGGGCCGTTCACCACGTGAGCGGGGTGCGAGGTACGCCGTCCGTTGCTCCCTTTCTGCAAAAGGTTTTGGGCAACGCACGCTCCCATTACGGCTCTTTTTTGGAACTGCGCCAATCAAAAGTTGCAGAGGTTCAAAAGTTACCGTTTGTAGCCCGAGAGCGCATTCATTCATTCATCCACCCATCCATCTGCTTTGATGGGATTTTTGTCCGCGCAGGTGTCAGGACACGAGCGTCCATCGCCGTCTCGGCCTCCGACCGCAGCGCCCCCTTCCGGCGAGCGGTGCCGACCTCCGAGCCCACGTGGAGCGGCCTGCTGGGCTCCCTCGATCTGCACGTGTGGGGCGACGTGGCGCCGCCCCGCGTCGACGAAGACGAGCGGGAGCGCGACACCGCCGCCAGCCAGCTTTCCGTCGGTACGTTGGTCAAACACACTCATTTTGCTTCCTTTGATTTTGGAGTGGAGTTCCATCGACGGCAATTCGGCGTGTTGCGGAATGATAGTGAACTTTTTTTTCCGGTGCGGAAGACATACACTCCTGTGCGATTTAAGTATACCAAAATCAGTTTGTAGTTTGGATATTTAAAAGTGGGAGTGATGATTTCTCGCGGCACGGCACGCCCGACAAAGTCCCTCACCTTCTCCCGGCAGCCACTGAAAGTTCGGGCTCGTCGTCCCGTTGCCCGTCGGGGTCCGCCGGCTCTGACTCCGGCTGCGACTCCTTCCGACCGCGGGACCCGAGCTCCGCCTCCTCAGGCTCCTCCCGCAAAGCCGTGAGTGGCACACGTGCACGCAGTCCCCCTTTGAGTGACATCGTTGGCTGAAACGGCAGCTCCTTTTCAGGGGGCGGCGGCCATCGTCGTCCCGGTCAGCGACGTGTGAGCGCTTTGGACGACTTGTGCCGTCGCCGTGGCTGGCGACCGCAACGACCGATGTTGGGAAAGCTGCGACTCGATGCAACTCGCCGCCGTTCCGTGCTCACTCTTGTGTCTTCTGTTCATGGCATCTGCTGGCACTTTTTCACTCCCCACAGGAGTCTAAATAAATTCAAAACATTACAAGTCACAATGCCGTGGTTCTTATCAGGTGTGTCAAATGCAGGTCCAGAAAAAAAAGCAAAAAACAAACCCATAAAACCAGGAGGTGGGCAACTGTCTGTCATCGTTAGGGCGTCATTATACAGAATATAATCCAATCGTCGGTACGTTTCAAAAGTGCTTCAATCACTGTTTCTGTCACTATTATTAATATTAGCAAGATACTTACATATCTAGCTCGAGAGAGAGAGAGAGAGAGAGAGAGAGATGATTGTGTAGCGTTAAAGAAAAAAAAAAAAAAAAAAACATTTGTGGAGGCTCGATCGGTGTTTCCCAACCAGTGTGCCGCGGCACACCGGTGTCACGTGAGAGATGTTCCGTGGGAAATTGTCCAACATTAAATACCGAGCGAATTGTAACAGGATTACCAAACCACAGGTCAGTTTCCGCAAGGCTAATCGTGCATGCGTGGCAAATCGGAGAATTTGGAGATGTCATGTTGTGGCATCGGCACATACTCAATTTATGTGTGTGTTGCTGTTAGTGTTGGCTCGTGAGTGAACGATTCGTTCAAAAAAGGTTGGGAAACACTGGGCTAGATTGTATTTGAAAAGCCTATCTACACATGAGTTGATTGCATCTGCGATTGCCAAGGAAGAGCCGCGCCAATCAGACTGCGGCGGCGGCGGTGGCAGCAGCGCTCTCGGACGTGACAGTACCGTCCTTCGGGCGGTCAGCCGGCTCGTCGTCAGCTGAAACTAATTGCATCCGGGTTCCAGTCTCGACCGAGCCCCGCACCGCACCGCCGCACTCTGCCCGCGCACACATACAAATGGCGGCGCATCGAGCACATGAAATCAGACAGCCTGCAAAGTTTTGGATTACAAAGGGATCCACTTTCGAAGTGCGGAGCGTTTGTGGAAAACGTCTAATTTTCTTCCTTGGAACGAACGTCAAGGCGTCTACTGGGGAAAAAGCACACGTCACGGGGCCACGGGACCGACCACCGACCTGACCGGCTCGTGCACTGTGAGTACACAACACTTATTCCTTCGACGAAGACGCCACCTCCTGGACGTCGCGTGAACAGGCCTGCAGCGTGGGGGTGCGGGAGCCTACACTCGCCGTCTCGGGCCGGGGTTTGGACTCGCGCCCCATTTTCCCCAGTTGTTGTTGTTTTTGTTATTTCGCCTTGCATGTCACCGTTTTGTTTCATGCACTGTTAACACTCGCTTTCCGAGTCCCGGGCCAATTTCAAGCAAGGATTCTCTTCCTTGTTGCTAAGTTGTCAACAGCAGCCAATGCAGCGCTATATAACAAAGATAAACACACCAAAAGTGGCTTCCACAAACGGATCCAAATTGATCAGTGTTACGGACCGAGTGGTCAAGCTCCTTGTCGCCAGCAGGCGGCGTTGCGGCGCGCCCACATCACTGTCCAAAGAAAACGGCTGGCTCGCTGGGCTGCTTCTTCTTCTCCTTATTCTTCTTGGACACATGTATACATTTGGACAGTCTTCCCACCTGGGGAAGACCTCCAAAAGGGGCTTCTGACCCAATTCGGGTCAAGGCCTTGCCGGATGCAAATCGGGCCAGACTTGGGAACGTTTCACTGGCAGGCCCGCAGGCAGGCAGGCAGGCAGGCAGGCAAGCTTAGGTCCAGCCCCGGCCGCCGTCAGCCGAGCGGCCGGAGCGAACGAGCGAGCGCGTTCCTTTGGCTTGATGCCGGAGGTCGTTCCGCTCGTTAGCCGCCCTTCGTTAGCATCCCGTTCATTCATTTCCATTTGTGAACTCGGCCGAGTGGCTGAGCCACGACGCCGTTTATCTGGCAGAAGGGATGTGAGAATAAAAAGGCTCAGCTCAGCTGACATCCCAAAGCATTAGATGGTCAAATCTTGCCTTTTTCCTCATTCCTCCCATCATTTGAGTTCAAGTGGACCAGCCTGACGTGTCAAATCCGTAGCCGGGCTTTCCAAATCCGTCGCGAGGCTTTCGCCGGTGACGACGAAGATGGCCTCGTTTGTCGGGAGGACTAACGTAAAGAGACGACTGGCCGTGATTCCAGAAATGTCACTTGAGAGAACTGCAATGGCAAGCGGGGTGAGCGTGTTTTGGAATCGAGCGTTCCTGAAGGCCTTTCTCCTTGGGCTTATGTGGCGAGATGGTGTCGATAAGGTCGCCCCCCCCCCCCCCCCCCCATGGCGACCAAGAAGAAGCAGCCAATGAGCTGACCCGCCTGGCCGCCGCCGCCTGCCCTCCCTCTTTCCCTCTCTCCCTCCCTCCCTCCCTCCCTCCCTCCCTCCCTCCCTCCCTCCCAGCGCGGTGCCGCCTCCCCAACTTCACAACCCGTGTGTGCGACAGCCTCGCCACACTCTTCGCACTCCCCAGGTCAGCCAGTCTGGCTGGGTGGCCCCGCATCCTCGCCGTCCGTCGCCCCTTCCCTCGGACCATCATGCCCCCCCGTCCCTCACGTGGCGCCTCGGGCAAGCCGCCCTACTCGTACGTCAGCCTGACGGCCATGGCCATCCGGAACAGCCCGGACAAGATGCTCCCCCTGAGCGCCATCTACCGCTTCATCTCCGACAACTTCCCCTTCTACCGTCACAACGCCCGACGCTGGCAGAACTCTGTGCGACACAACTTGTCCTTCAACGACTGCTTTGTCAAGATGCCGCGCGGGCCCGAGCAGCCGGGCAAGGGCGCCATGTGGGCCCTGCACCCCCATTGCGGGGACATGTTCCGCAACGGGACTTTCCTCAGACGCCGCCAGAGGTTCAAGGCCGCGCAGCCCCTGGCCAGGGGGCAGCCGCTGCTCCGCTCACTCCGGGACCCCTGCCCGCTGCCGCCGCCGCCGCCGCCGCCGCCACCGCCACCACCGCCACCACTGCCGCCGCGCCCGCCGCGCCCGCCCTTCAAGCACCCTTTCGCCATCGAGAGCCTCGTGGGCGACGCGGCCAGGTGGCCGGTGGCGACCGGCCCGGAGGACTTTCTCCCTATGCCCTGGATGGCGTGCGGGCTCGGAGGCCGACGGCTTCCCGCCGTCCCGCTGGCCGTCAAAGCCGCTCCGGTTTGGCTGCCTCCGGTCCTGCTGGCGCCGTTCCCGCCGCCGCTGCCGGCACCCGCCAAATGACTGACATGGGGAGGGCCGGTTCTGCGCAGTTTGCTGCGCTCGTCTGCCTCTTTTCCCTCAAACTGTGGCTGGCGCGTTTCCAAGCTCGTCGCACGCACTAAGGTGCCGATGCGTGCCGGTTCCTTGCAAACTTTGTCAACTTTCAAACGTGCGGGGAGCTGCTTAACATCAATTGAAAGTCCGAGAGGATGCTGGAAAGAGTTTGTCCTCTTGTGCATGAAATTGCATGCAATGGGAACCGCCGTTTCTGTATAGTCATTTTATAAAGGCATCACATTTTTCTCTCTCGCTCTGTCTTTTTTGATGACCACTCGCTCGCATTTTGGTCAAATTGTTTGGACAAGAAGCAGTTGCCTGTGGCCTCTTTTGCAGGAGAGTAGGCAGACCTCCCGTTTGTTTGTTTGTTTGTTTGTTTGTTTGTTTGTTTGTTTGTTTGTTTGTTTGTGTTTGTTTGTTTGTTTGTTTGTTTGTTTGTGTTTGTTTGTTTGTTTGTTTGTTTGTTTGTTTGTTTGTTTGTTTGTTTGTTTGTTTGTTTGTTTGTTTGTTTGACAAAGCACAAGCGAGCCATTCATTAGTCCACAAAGTCAATTGGCTGTCAGCGGCTTCATTAAAGCGCCCGTCAGCACTTTGACTTTGGAAAAGCATTGACAAGTGTGTGTGTGTGTGTGTGTGTGTGTGTGCGCGTGTCAGTGGACACATTAGCGCGTGTGATTGGTGAGGACGCGGCAGCCGTCCTAAAAGCCAAGTGGCTGTGACGGTGGCATCCAGAAGACGTAATGAAGAGCAAAGATGCGCTCGGCTCGGCGCTTTGTCCTTTCTCGCACGTGGACTTTGTCGCAATAGGATGTGGATTGTTGTTCTCGCATCAGAGAAGCAAAATGTCGCTGGTGCTGCCCTCTGGTGTGCCTGCCGTGGAAGCGACAAACAGGAGCCAGACGCTTTGCATCTATCTTTTAATGTCTGATGGACACGTGCGGCGCACTTTTGGCTTGGTGTGTGTGTGTTTCCCGCCGTCATCCAGCACACGCGCAGACGTTGACCAGGCTCAGTCATCTCCTCCGCACAAGCTGAGCAAAGCCTTCTGGTAGTCACCTTTGGTATGCTCCTGAAACAAAAGGAGAGCGGGGCGGCTGGAGGTTTCTTTGAGCCATCGGCGTGGGCCCACAATTTTGCAGCTTATGTCTAACTTGTGGCTCGGGTGCCGCTTTGGGCCGTACAAATTGCGAACGGAGCCACGGGCATGCCGCTAATGCTGCGGCCGTGGTATCCATCAAAAAGCTCGCGGCGGGCGGGCGCTTGCGATCATTGACGTAACGGTGCTCACGCTGATGGCGCGGTAGAGCGAGCGGCCGTGTCGCTTCTTGAACTGGTTTCTGATCTTCATCAAGTCCACTTGGCATCGAGACACCAGGATGCGAGTCAAAACTTTCTCCTTGGCGCCTTTGCCCTGAAAGGCACACAGAGGTCAGCCAGAGGTCGCTTGCATGCGGCCGCATGCATGCACGCGCTGCGACGCCGGTACCCTCATGGCCTCGTCCAGTCTGTCGGCAAAGTACATCTGCTTGTTCTCCAAACACGCCACTGTGCGTGCGCACACGCACACGCACACGCACACGCACACGCACGCACACACACACACACACACACACACACACACAAGTGTAAAATTGGCGTGAGAGTCAAGGAGGGAAGAGACAACGTACCCAGGGCCAGCAAAGATTTCTCCAGGTCCCCTTTGACTTCCTTGCGGATGCTTTCCTTCATGTCGTACGGACTGTAGCTCTTGTAGCGCTCGAAGACTAGCGCGCGCACACATGGAGCAGCTCGTCATGAGCGAACGGTGGGTGACCACGTCAAAGAGGGAAGCGAGCGAGCGAGCGCAGCGCACCTCTCTGCAGGTGGGAGGCGCTCCTCTGCGTCAGAATGGAAATCCACACAGCCACGTCAGTCCCTTTGCGCTTTATGCCGGCGTCGTAGAGGCTCTGATGACACAAAGGGGGCGTGGCCACAACTCAATGACTTACGGATGGACTCAGCCATCGAGGCGAGCGAGCCAACCTTGGCGTCGTCATCGATCTTCTGGTAGTCGACGACGTTGGATGCCCGCTCTCGTTTGGTCTGAAGGCGACAACAAAAGAGCGGCTGAGTCGCAAGCACGTCCACGTCGGCGCGAGTGGGCCTCAAGCGGCGTGAATTTGTGACCGGCCTGAACGAGAGCCAGCAGCAGCTTGGCCACATCTCCTGATGTGTCCCCTGCGATGTCTTTCTCCAGCTCTTTCTTAAATACTGAGGGAAGCAAGGAGGGAGGGAGGGACGAAGGAGGTTTTATGCTCTTGAATCTGCCACGTCACTCACACCGGTCGGACCTTCGCGATACACTTTTTGGATGTCGGACAGTTCTCGCTCGTTTCGGGAGCAGACGATTTCGATGAGCGTCTCCTCGTCGGTTCCCAGACCCTGAGGCGGGGGGGAAAAAGAAAAAAGAACCGACAGCCCTCCGTTACTTCTCAGGCATGTTGTCTGCCGGTCTAGTTGTGGTGTTTTTTGTCGTGGTCATCGCCCTTAAAGTCATCGCCACCGGCGTCTTTGTATTTGTCGCCGGCGTCGGATGTCCTCGTCGTTGTTGTCGTAATGGTCGTCCCGTCCGTGTTGGCGCCCGACGCACCTTCATGGCAGCTTTGAGCTCCAGGGCGTCGTACTGGGCGGGGCTCTTCATCAGGCCCAGCATCAGCGCCTCCAGCGATCCTGACAGCGCCCCCTTCAGGGCCGTCTGCAGATCCTGAAACGCAAGTGAGCGCGTCATGCGGCCGAGGCCCCAAGGTGGCGGCGGCAGTGGCGGCGGCAGTGGCGGCAGTGGCGGCAGTGGCGGCAGCGGCGGCAGCGGCGGCAGCGGCGGCAGCGGCGGCAGCGGCGGCCGCGGCGGCCGCGGCGGCCGCGGCGGCCGCGGCCGCCGCGGCGGCCGCGGCGGCCGCGGTGGCCGCGGTGGCCGCGGCGGTGGCAGCCTCCCACCTTCTTGGCGAGGCGCTCGTACTCAAAGGCGATGTCGCGCCGCTGCTCGTACGACCTTCGCGTCAGAATGTCGATGATGCTTTGCTTGTCCACCCCTGAATGTGCAAACGCCAAACCTCAGCAATCTACAGCGAGCCGCCTTGTAAATTGTCATTCCAATCCAATCGCTATCGATCACGCTAACACTATTGCCGACCTTTGGTCCGGAGGGCGGCGTCCAGTCGTGCGGCGTCACTGATGGGATCAAAGTCCCGGTAGGCGACTACGGTGGGAAAAGTAGGCTCCGCCTCCTGCGCGGGACACACCGCACTTTTGATCCGACGGGTCCGACTTCCGGCTCGGCGCTTCCTTCCTCGGCGGTCGGACTCACCTCGCCGTACGACAACGTCAGCTGACCCAGGAACTCGGACACCAGCGCCATGGCGATTCCTCTGACCTGCAAACGCACGAGGGAGTCGGGAAGCGCTCGAGGATTCCGGGGACGGGTTGGCGAGCGTTTGCGCGAATCGCAATCTGGGGCGTCGGTCGGGGACGGGCGGGAAGCGGCCCCGAATGAAAAGGTGCCACCCCTGACCGGGGCCACGGTACAACTTGCCCGAGCCCCGTCGACATACAGCAGAGCCACGGTGAGCCCTCTGCACTATGCACTTGGGCGTGTTTGCTTGGGTGGGGCGGCGGGCGATAGGACTCGCAATAAAATGGACACGTGCTGACTTTTGACCACCATTTCCCGTTCACCTCGAGCAGAGAAGAAAAAAAAAAAAAAAACCCTAACCCACGAGCATGAAAGCATTCACGAGGAGCTGAAAGAGAACGATTGAAAAAGAAAAGCCTGTCAAGTTGCTAGACGTCGAAATCAAGCAAGTGGGCCCAAAACGCAACGCCAGTCCCTTTTGAGCGCTGGCCTGTGCTGTGTTCTGGAGAACCTTTTTCTGATCTGGCAAATGAAGGAAGCGCAGTCGCCGGGATCCGGACTGGCCCAAGAAAGCGCGTCGAGACCGACAAAGCAAATGTCTGAGTTGCGCTTCTTCTTACCTTCACGCCTGCCCGCAGCACGCACACACTGGCAGGAGAGATGAGCTCTTGCTCTTTAAATGCGCCGCATGCAGTCACGCCCACGCCCGAGCGGAGGCCGGGCTGGGCTGGGCTGGGCTGGGCCGGTGCGGGCCTGGCGCCGCCCCCCCGCTGGGCCAGGCGTGTCCCGTTGCTGTGGCGACACGCACCTGTGTCAACAAAACCGTGGTAAAAATTCTTTTCGCACCTTGCCAATTGAGGCCGTGGCTAATGATTAGCGTGTCCTCTCTGTCGCCGTCAGCGGAGTCTCCTTTGACGACACCATCTTTGTTTGTTGCAGCATACGAGTGAATTGCAATTGTAAAAAGTTTTGTTTTTGTTTTTTTTGCTTTCTTCAAGACTGAGAGAAAAAAGAAGAGCCACAAGACACCAAATGAAAACAGCCACAAGACACCAAATGAAAACAGCCACCATTTCTTGTGGTGGACCAAAAAGAAGACATGAGCGGGCGGGCGTGAGCCCATTGGATGCGCGCGCGCTCGCTCGCGTGCACGCTCCCCCTCTAATTGTCCTGCCCTAATCCGCTCCCACGCCGCCTCTTAAGTCCTCACGCACGCACGCACGCACGCACGCTCACTTATCCCGAACCTGAGCTCGAGCCCGCTTCTCGTCATCGCCCCGCAAGCTCGCAGCCACGCCGCCGTCAACGCCCTGCTTCTGGTTCCCAGTTTCGCCGGTGTGAAGCAGATGCGAGCGGAGGACCGCTCAATCAGTCAGGTCGGGAGAAATCTTGATTCTTTTCCGGGTGCCGAACGCGAAGCGCGCCTGCTTCTGTCACCTGCCGTGCAGAAGAGCAGAGATCGAAAGTTTAGACAGCGCATTGGTGTCGAGGAAGGAGGGAAACGTCTCCAACAGGCATCAAACGACACATGAGACCAAAGTTAGCTTTTATTTGCGGGTCCAAACCAAATAGTGATGCCTGAAAGCATCATGCTGTGGAAAGCGCTTTCCTTGGCTTCTTTCTGAACCTGAACGCAAATATCCACCTGGGGGGGGCGAGTCTCGGACTTCTCTCTCGCTCTCTCTAGCTCATCCTTTTCTTGCTTTGAAGGGCCTCCGTCGTTTGCCTCCACTTGTCCTCGGTTTGTGCCGTCTACCCGTTTGAAAAGAAAGAGGAAGTCGTAGCTAGCGAGCTCGCCACATTGGCCAAAGCAGCCGCGCGGAAGGTCAGCCGGCGCTCTCAAAACGCTGACGTGCTAAAGCCAGCGTTTTGACAGCGCCAAGAGGATGAAGATGAAGGCGCCTGCCGCTAATTGGATGAGACCAGACTGCAGCGCAAGAATTCCAAAAACAAACGTGTGCACATGGAAAGCAAAGAGACAAAAAGAAGCATAGAAAAAAAAACAAAGCTTTGGGCCGGCCGGCTGGCTCACTCACGCGCTCGCCCGCCCGCCCGCCCGCCCGCCCGCTCACCCACTCCTTCATTTGCACCTGCCCGCCCGCTCACCCACTCCTTCATTTGCACACGCGTGAAAAAAAGCAAAGCAAAGAAAAGAACCGTGTCCATGTCGGCCTTTCACAGCGAAAAAGTTGAAGATGACGAGCTGGCTGCTCCAACTGGTTCCCCGCCCCCCCGAGAGCAACCGACTTCAGGAACCGGTCAGAAACTCCCACTCAAAGGCAGGCTCGGTGCCGTTCCTTGATTGATTCTTTTCACCAGCAGCTCAGCAGCACCCGGGATGAGTCCAAACAGGAAGTGGCCTCGTCTCGTGGGAGCCAGGCCTTCCCTCCCGACGTGGAGCAGGCGGCCGTCGCACGGGGCCGCGGCGCTCTGCCCTCGGCCGTCTGCCCGGACGCTACGGCGGCAGGTGAGACAGACTCCGCCTCGCCTCGCCTCGCCTCACCTCGCCTCGCCGCCTCCTTCGTAGCGCGCAGACCAGCGCGCAGCTAGAGAAAGGCCTTTGTCCTTTTTACTCGCTCACTCAGTCGCGCGCCTTCCGGCGGAGTCCACGCGTGGGGACACCGTCCCGGCTGGGTGAGTCTCTCGCGCAGACGCCCGCGGCGAGGCCTCTGAGGCACTTCCTCCACGTCTCCCCTTTGCAGTATTATGGGATGGATCGTCGGCAGCCTGGAGCGCACCTTACCCCGGCCCGCGCGCCAGCAGGTGAGCAGGCCTCCATCCGAGCATTTGGCGCTCGGCAGCATGATCGCGCAAGCTCTGAATTCTGAATTGAAGCCATTTGGCCTGCAACTTGTTGGATTTCCTCACGCCATTGACACGGTCGCAGTTGTTTGGGAAGGCAGGAGCTTGAAATCGGTCGACTACACTTGAAGAAACGAGTCGCCGCCGTCAAATCAAAAAATCAAGTTGCACTAAATGTATTGTTTACAAAGGCCAAAGTATGACTTCAATCCTTTTCAATGTTTCGGCGTTTTTTTGGGCTGTGTACCAAACACTCGCCATAAAACCAGTCCTTTTGCCTCACGCAGGAAGCTGACGATGACGTTCAAGAGTGTAAGTGGAATGTGAAAGTGGTGTTTGACACCAGTCTTTGACAATCACGCATGCGCTAGTGCCTTGTAGCTCCATGATGCAAATAAACAGATAACCGTCAAAGCGCTTACGGCGAGCCGTCGAGTCTTTAGCCAGCCGGCCGAATGACGCGACAAGGTGCAGCTAGCGGACGCGCGCTCTTTAGCAGTTGCGCGCTTTTTAGCAGTAATGCGCTCTTTGGCAGTCGCGCGCACTTTAGCACCCACGCGCACTTTAGCAGTTAGCCTCTCACATGCCCCTCACACTTTGTGACTTTTAGCGGTTGTGAAGAAGAGCCAGCTGCAACCTTTGGATGTCCAGCCGTCAGCAAAAGACGCCGATGAGGAGAAGCGGGGGGACAACCAGGTGAGCTGGACATCTTCCATCCGGTAGCAACGATGGCAACATCGAGTGTGCCTCGCTCTATACGCGTGCGGTCTTCAAATTGACTTTGGAGTCGCTCTTGCGTCGGCACCGTTCGAAGGATTTCACCACTGACAACTGTCAAGAGAGAGTGAGAGAAAAAAGGAAAAAAAAAAGAGGCCTTTTCCTCTCGCGATACCGACCGAGAAGCGTTCCTACCGCCTCGCTGTTAGGTGAAAAGCAGGCCTGCCCTGCCCTGCCCTGCCCTGCCCTGCCCTGCCATGCCATGCCATGCCATGCCATGCCATGCCATGCCATGCCATGCTCTGCGTGCTCGGTTGCAGTTTGAAGATGAGGGCCCGACTCCGCCCGAGGAGAACGTCGAGACGGATGCCGGCCAGGCGGTTCCGGCTCCTGTGGAGGAACGGTCGGTCCTTCCTCCCACCGCTTTTGTCTGTGCTCCCATCGGCGTAAAATGTGCGCTCGTGTCCAAGCAGCCTGCGGCGGCAGCGTCTGGAGGCCGCCCGTGTGGCTGAGGACGTGGCCAGGAAGGCGGCGCTGGAGGCCGTGCGACGGCTGGAGGCAGAACACTCGGCTGCCTCGCGCATCCGACAGTGAGTGGCCTCTTCGCACAATGTAGCACGGAACCTCGCTCGCTCGCTCGCTCGCGCAAGCATCTTCCCATTTGTCGTTCACGGTCAACAGACTTCCAAACATCCCGGAGGAGCAAAACGAGGACCGACCCGGGTGAGTTGCCGTCCCGCCTGAGTAGCTTCCCGCCAACGCCAAGTTGCCAACCCCAGGCACTAACCGCCAAGTCTTGCTCGTGTGTCATGGAATCCTCGACAGGCGCTCGGCCGGCTCACCGGAAGTCACGGGCGCCCTTTCCGCGAGTTCGGCCGGCCGGCCAGACGACCGGGTAGAGTCACCCTGGAGACCCGAAGCGGCTGTCGATTGCTGTTCAGCAGGTCTGCGACTGGAAACGGGAATCCCCGAGATTGTTACGCCGCCACCGAGCTGCTCCCCCGAGCCGGCACTCAGGTGACGCTCAATGGCCGCCCAAAGAAAGTCCGCCGCCCTTTGTTTCACGCTGGCCTATCGCACTGAGCCTGCCCGCGACGATATTCATCTGATGGAGATCGTGATTCCTCCACGACACTTTTTTTTTTAGTTTTGCTAAAAAACATCCAAAATTGAGGAGCAGTTTTACGTGTTAATACGCGTCCAATGATAAATTGAGAGGGCTTGAGCAAAAGCTGGACTTTTTCATTCCGTTACGATCAACTTTTGAAGAACAATTTTCACCGTGCGTAGAAGAAACAAAGTGCGTGCTTGCCTGGAGAAATTACACCGAGTGTAAAAGCCAAGCACTGTATCACGTAGCCCTCTTTGTCGTGGTCTCGGCCCAGCAGGACCGCAGAGCTCTCGGCGGAGCAGGAGGATGACGACGACGCCGACGAGTCGGTGAGGGTCGGACTCGAGTCTGAGACCTGTCGAGGGGACTTGCTGACTGCAGAGTGAGCGAGCGAGCGAGAATCCTTACGCCAGCCAGCCCCTGCTCTATATGCCATCTTCACGTCCCCGGCGCGTGTCGTTTCCCAGCGTCCGTCCGGCGTCTGCGGCCAGCGTCGGAAGCGTCGTGGTCCAGGACCGCCTCTGCCAGCTGGTACGGCTCTTCAAAGGTCGGACGGAACGCCACAAAGACCGTCTGGTGGATCCGGACGATTCGGAGCAGGAAAGTCCCACCGCCTGTAAGTGTGACCGAACGTCAGAGCCGACGACAGCGTTGATCTCGGCTGCGTCGGTGCCAATAGCCGCTATTGTTATACAAAACGGCCTAGGGACTATTTTCATGTGACCGCAGCTCCCAGCAAAGCTCCGCCTCCCCCACCCTCACCCCCACCTGGAGCAGACGAGATGGAAGCCCCCATGGGTGGAAAGGAAGAAGAAGCTGCGTTACGCCTCGACATTCTGGGACATCCACTTCAAATTCCCAAACTCGCAATGCCCAAATGGCTCGGAGCCATGGCGGAGTTCCGGTTCCCCTCCAGCATTGACCCGTTCACCGGTTTGTATCCAGAGACATTTTGGCAACAGGTTAGAACCACCCAAGAAGCAGTACCCCAAAGCAAGGCTAACGAGACAAGCTAGACAGATTCTATTGATAGCTCTATTCTATTCTATTGACAACTCCACTCCATGACAACTCTGGAGCAAATCAAGAATGGTTTTAGAACCTGTCTAGCAGAAGCCTAGAGGCATTCAAGAGCGATGACGCCATCACCTCAGTCTGCAGTTGTGTTTCCCTTCCGGCACGGACAATGTTTTGTCAGTCCTCCTGTGACGCGTCAACTGTGTGGGCCTGCAGACTTGGTCTACGTGCTGTGGCTGTTCTTGGTGGTCGCGGCCTGGAACTGGAACGTTTGGCTGATACCCGTTCGCTGGGCCTTTCCCTACCAGTCCCCGGAGAACCTCCACCTTTGGCTCCTGGTCGACTACACCTGCGATCTGGTTTACATTGTGGACATCCTGATCTTCCAGCCCCGCCTACAGTTTGTCCGCGGGGGGGACATTGTGGTCAGGAATCAAAGACACGAGTCGGCTTGTCTTTTTGTCTCGTCTTCTTCCTGTGTCTTCTTCCCCCTCTTACCGCGTCCGTGACATTCCGTTTCAGTGTGATAAAAAAGCCATGCAAGAAAACTACATGACCACCGAGAGATTCAAGGTACGTAGTATGTCGGACGAGCATCTAATGTACAACTAGTTTGGAAGCAGTAAAGTACAACTCGAGGAATTCTAGGGGTGACCTGAAACCACTTTAGTATCAATCTTGACACAAGGGGCGGCAGGCATTCGAGGGATCAGACAGGGAACCAGTCTCGGACACATCTCGAAAAAAGTCGAGATAAAGCGGACCCGTTCGAGGCGCACTAACCCTAAGCCATCTAAAGCCAGCCGAGAAGCGGCCCGAGAAGCAGCCCGAGAGAGACGCGCTAGAACGGCTTTGGAACGAGTCAAGTACAGATTGAGAAACGGGCTCGGCCAGTCTACGCTTACCGGTTTGCGGTCCTCCGCCCGCAGATGGACGTTATCAGTCTGTTTCCCATGGAAATCTTCTACTACTGGACAGGAGTCACGTCTCTGCTAAGATTCCCTCGCCTGCTCAAGGTTTTGTTCTGTTTCTGAGCTTTTGGTGTGTGACTGGAGATTGACGTGATTCCAGTGAAGCGTCTCTCTCTCTCTCTCTCTCTCTCTCTCTCTCTCTCTCTCTCTCTCTCGCAGTACCATGTTTTCTTCGAGTTTAACGACAGAATGGAAGCGGTGATGAAGAAGGCCTACATCTACAGGTAAGCTAGGTAGCTTTTGGTGTCTGGAGCGGGGGACTGATGTGGTGATTGTGTCAGGGTGATCCGGACCTCCACCTACCTACTGTACTCTCTGCACATCAACGCGTGCCTGTTCTACTGGGGCTCCGACTACCAAGGCTTAGGTTCAACCAAGTGGGTTTACGACGGAAAAGGCAACGCGTAAGGACGTGAACCGACTAGTGTTGATTGTTAGCGAGTAGGTTTACCTTCCTGTGTGTCCAGTAACATCTACTGATAGCATGTAGCCTATCATGTAGCCTGTATGTAGCGTGCGCCCGCTGTTCACATAAAACCTAGTAGCATAGCTTGTAGCTTGACCTCCCAGTCAAGTTCCGTTACATGCGCTGTTAAAACGTAGCCCCATTAGCATTTGTTGTTGTTAGCATGTAGCTTGAAATTCTGGCTAAGATCTCGTTTTGATGCTTCTGAATGCCGTTTGCCTGCCTTATCCCTGCCCTGCCCTGCCCTAACCTTAACCCTGCCCCTGCCCTGCCTGTCTTTCTTCCCTGCGTGTGCAGTTACATCCGATGTTACTACTTTGCGGTGAAGACGTTGATCACCATTGGTGGTCTTCCCGACCCAACCACCGTCTTTGAGATCTGCTTTCAGCTCATCAACTATTTTGTGGGCGTCTTCGCTTTCTCCATCATGATCGGACAGGTGGGTGGTAGCCAAGGATAACGAACTCCCTGGACCCAAGCCTGACCGTATCTTTCAGATGAGGGACGTGGTGGGGGCGGCCACGGCTGGCGAGAACTACTACCGGGCCTGCGTGGACGGCACCGCCAAATACATGAACTCGTATGACATTCCCAAGGCCGTCCGTAACCGGATCAAGACCTGGTACGACTACACGTGGAAGAGCCAAGGCATGCTGGGTAACTCACCGCCACCGGCGCGACTTGTGTGCGTCACATTTGGAGTGTGGCGTGTGCACGGCGTTTGGGTCATGGATATGTGTGTGTTTGTGTGTGTGTGCGTGCGTGGGCGCGCGCGCGCATCATTGTGCTAAGTAGACGAGCAAGAGTTGCTGCTGCAGCTTCCTGCCAAGATGAGACTGGACATGGCTGTGGATGTCAACTACTCCATCGTTAGCAAGGTGGCGCTCTTCCAGGTCAGGGGCTCCCAACATTACAGACATACACACACACACACACACACACACACACACACACACACACACACACACACTCTTGGAGACAGCAAGCCTTGATCAATTGCCCGCATGTCTTAGGGTTGTGATCGTCAAATGGTGTTTGACATGCTGACAAGACTCAAATCTGTTGTCTACCTGCCAGGAGACTTTGTGTGTAAGAAGGTCAGTGTCCACTGGTGCTTATCAATGTGTTTGTTTGTGTACATTTAACGTGTGTGTGTGTGTGTGTGCGTGTGTGTGTGTGTGTGTGTGTGTGTGTGCGTGTGTGCGTGCGTGTGTGTGTGTGTGTGTGTGTGTGTGTGTGTGATGCAGGGTGAGATCGGCAGGGAAATGTACATCATCAAGCAGGGCGAGGTCCAAGTGGTGGGCGGTCCAGACCTTCAGACAGTTTTTGTCACCATCAGGGCAGGCTCAGTGTTTGGCGAGATCAGGTCAGTCAACATATGTCAATATGTGTGGACAGAAACTCAACTACTCAAGGGATGATCAAAAATAGAGGGATTCTTTTTTTTGCTCCGTCGACGGCTAAAAGACTTCCTCAAAGCAAATATCGGTTGGGTTCCTCAATTGTAGACAATCTGTGCCACTTTGTTGATTCTCTACGGTCGCACCTCGACGCACATTTTACATGCTCCGGAAGAAGGCGGCGGCGGCCGGGCGTGACAACGACATCGAGGAGCCAAGTGTGGAGGAGACGTTTAAAAACAGAGATCGCTCAAAGTAGACGTAGATAGATGGGAAATAGACCTGGATGCGGACAGGACGTCTAGACCAGTGTTTCCCAACCAGTGTGCCGCGGCACACCGGTGTCACGTGAGAGATGTTCCGTGGGAAATTGTCCAACATTAAATACCGAGCGAATTGTAACAGGATTACCAAACCACAGGTCAGTTTCCGCAAGGCTAATCGTGCATGCGTGGCAAATCGGAGAATTTGGAGATTTCATGTTGTGGCATCGGCACATACTCATTTTATGTGTGTGTTGCTGTTAGTGTTGGCTCGTGAGTGAACGATTCGTTCAAAAAAGGTTGGGAAACACTGGTCTAGACAGATGTAAAGTCCAGGACGTGGCGCTGCCAACTTTGTCATTGGTCAGTTTGTTGGCCGGGGGCGGAGGAAACCGTCGCACTGCCAACGTGAAGGCACATGGATTCGCCAACCTGTTCATCCTGGACAAGAAGGACCTGGCAGAAATCCTGGTTCACTATCCAGAGTCCCAGAAACTTCTCCGCAAGAAGGCCAAGTAAGCAAGGCAGAACTCCGCGGTGTTTGGCGTGGTCCTGGCCGAAAAGTCCGTCACGTACGTTCCGTGTTACCCTTCAGGACCATGCTGACTAAGGACAAGAAGCCGGAGGAAAAGGGAGGCGGCAAAGAGGCCGCCCAGGTCATCCCGGTCCCACCAGACACGCCCAAAATGTTCAAGGCGGCCATGCGGGTGACGGCGCAGGCGGGAATGGCGGGAACCTTCGCCAAACTCAAGAAGCGCTCGGGCCAGCCTCAGGTGAGATTTGGTGCTGCTTTTTGCTCTGCGGTTTGGGACGGTTCCTCCGCCAAGAATGTTATGGTTAGGCAGAAGGGAACCAGTGAAGGATTCCAAAGGCATGCACGCGGCGGGCGCATCCCCCACTCTGATGCTTCCACAGCGGGCTCGGTAGGGCGCGAGTCAATGATTCCAAACGCAAGGGGCGCATCCATCCCCCACTCCCATCACCGTAACGGGATCCTTCAAACAAACAAAGGGGACATTTGCAAGATAAAGGAAAACGTGAGCTCTCCAAGTCATTGGGACCGCCGGTGGCCTACCGGGAGCTCACGGGCTAGAAATCCACGGAAGAAGCCTTTGGACTGTTGTTTTGCAGGCTCCGGACTCTCCTTGCCCACCGGCCGTCACCATGACATCAGCGACGGAAGGGGAGGAGCTTCTAGCGGTGGAGGCGGCGACATCTAAAGACCAGCAGCAAGTGGACGGAGCAGAGACTGGAGTGGGGGAAGACGCCAAGTGAAAGGCTTCCGACTCTTCACCATCTTCTTCAGATATGTCGAGCGGCTTCTTGCTAGATAACGCTTAGAACTCTCAAATCCCGTCCAATTTGTAGAATCCAGACCTTTGCCTCGCAGCCCGAGCTTTCTCCGCTAGCGCCGGCCGTAAACAAAGCCTAATCACCCACTAGCCACTGTTTACATACACTGAAAAAAACTCCACACTGCGTCCTGTAATCTTTCTATTGTAGTCTCGACATGTCACAATAAATGGACAAGAAAGCCAGAGGGACAGGAGTCTTGTGTGTTTGATTTCACATCAACTCCTGGAAGGAAGCCTGGTGAGTGGTCTCGGCGAGTGGTGGGCGGGGCGGGGCGGAACTGCGCAGACAGACAGCCCAAACGAACCAATCAAGCAGCCAGCGTGGAAAAACAACAACGTTTTCTTTGAAAAGAAACCCTAACCCCTTGCAGCTGTATTTATTTACTTTTTTTTATCTTCATCTGTTTTGTTTTTGCATTCAGTATAAAATAATAATAATAAATAAATAACCTAAAACAGACGCGGGGATGTCCAAAGATATGCCTGGTCGAAACTATACAATTTGCAACGTTTTCCGGATGACAAAACGCATCTTGGGCGTCGACATTGTCACTTAATATAATGAGTCTACATTAATAATTATTAATCCTGTTGTTGTTTAGCATGACAAGACAACGTAAACCGCAGGCCGGGGTCCTAAACGCAACTCAGACATGGGGATGCCCAAAGGATTGCCTGATGAAAACTACCACGATAACATTTTCACAAGATCATCTGAATGACGAGACATTTATTTATTTATTTATTTATTTATTTATTTATTTATTTATTTATTTATTTATTTATTTATTTATTTATTTATTTATTTATTTATTTATTTAACCCAATAAGATAACTTTCTTCTATCGACAAGTCCACTGAGGAGGGCGGCTTCCCCACCCGAACGCCCGCCGTCGCGCAACCGTAATGGATGGATTCAGATCCCGCCTACTCGCTGTAGCGACAAGTGAAGCCTCCGGCGGTCATTTTGCGTTGTCACTTGCGAAGCGCACCTATCTTGAATGCATTGATTTATTTATCCGAGACCTTTTCACGTGAATTTCCCAAAATCCCTCGGAATCAAATATGAAATGTAAACCTAACCTCTGTGTTTCACTATCCACCGTACCCTGAATGTTCAACGCAAACAGTAAAATTCAGTTCCTGAGACCCAGCCAGTGTAACAGTGGCAACGTAAGATGGCTGCCGTCTGACCTCACGTGCCAGAGTCCGGGAGTGGCTCCACCCTCGATACGCGCGTGCGCGACAGCAACAAGCGCAAGTCAATATCAACTGTTGCTGTGGTGACGCGCACAATACATTCACACGCTCACACATTGTTCCGTGTCCAAGGGGCCCCCCTAACTTGACTCGGAGTAAGTTGGTCATCTAAAATATCCCAAACGAAACAAAAACAAGTTTCGATGATCGCGGGATAGCATCACAGCACTTGTTTTTGGACTTTTACGTCATTGTCGTGTTGATTGCTATTGATTGGTTTGATTGGCAGCTCAGACGCGACCATGACAGCAGGGGCGGTGGCGGCGCCGCGGATTATTCCCATCACGCAACGGGACAAACCCACGTCAAGGAACCACATTGACACTAGTACACTTGTTTGCATTCAATCAGGTAGGTGATGAACGAACGCAAATTTTGCATTTTTCTCTCGTGGGCCCGCCCGAAAATGATGATTGAATGGAACTTTTCGGCGTGACTGCGGAGGCCAGAATGATGACGGATTGCAAACGGATCTCCGATTCTAAATACGAGTGCGCATGCCTGTTGGCGCATGCGTGTTGGCACTCATCAGACACGGGCGACGCGCGTCTCTTCTACACGCTGGACGGCTCCAATCCCGCACGCGAGGCGCCTTCTGGGCCAGGAAGCGATGGGCGGCGCTACCGATCGCCTTTCACGCTGCCCGCCGGACGAGTGTGCGTCCGTGCCATGGCCGCCACCAGGTAGGGTGATGTCACTTCCTTTCGACGCCCCAACAATTGCAACCGAAAGTGCGCACTTGGTCTTTCTCATATTGGCCGTGGCTTCTTCAGAGTTTGACAAATTTCAAGTTGCAAAGACAAACTGGCTGAATCGTTTCCGAAATTCTGGGCGGTGCTCTAAATCGGCATATGGCTTCTGAGACTTTTCGGCGAGTCTGCTCATCATAGGCGGGCCTGCCCTAACCCTGCCTATTAACCTTTGGGGGTTAAGTGAAACTAGCTTTGCAAGTTGAATGACAGAAACCTAAGCAGAGCTGAGTTGACCGCTCACTCGCTCGCTCGCTCGCCTGGTTTCCTGTCGGCAGCGACGGCCGTGAGAGCGCCACCGTCACCAAAATCTTCATTGTCCGGGAGGCGGAGCCTCTGCAACAGGTACTCAATCAGCCGCCCGACCATTCCATCCATCAGTCAATCGATCGATCGATCGTTCAATCAATCAGCTGTCCCCCCTGTTACCTTCCAGCAGGTGAGCCCGGGCGAAGGCTTGCACCACCGCCACGATGACGACGTGGCGACTTTACGCCGGCTTCCAGGTTGAGATTTTTAACACGCTTTCTGACATGAACCTTGTTTGTATTTGAATCGATGACATTGCTAATGCTAACTGGCGAGCTCAGCGACTCCACTCCTGAAGCGTGCTGCTGACTCCGAATGCATGGAAAGCTGCAAAATATTGTACAAACGGCGTAGCCGTGCCTTCGTGCGCTTCCTTCCCAGAAGGGTTGAAAGTGGACGTCCGGCAACAAGCGAAGCGACAGAAACTGCATCGAGCGCCAAAGAACAGTCGAATCAACGAACGGGAGCTAAAAATGAGGCTAGCAAACAAATCGACAGCCGATCTTCCTGTGGTTTTACAAACAAACAAACAAACAAACAAACAAACAAACAAACAAACAAACAAACAAACAAACAAACAAACAAACATGTCCTTGAGCAAGACACTGAACCCTGAATTGCTCCCAGTGGTGCCTGGCAGCGCCTTTCATGGCAGCAGCCCCCTCTGGTAGCATACCTTCATTCGGTTGTACATCAGTTGTACAATGACAATAAAGTCATTCTATTCTATTCTATTGTTGTCGTTCAGGGTCAAAGGTGACGGACGGCGCCGGCTCCCTCCGGCGTCCTGGCGTGGCTCCACCCGCCGGCGTTCCCGCACGCTCAAGTGTGGAGGTAAACACACAAGAACATGCGCTAACTTGTGACGAGTGGCCGGCTTTTGTTCTGAGGCGCTTCCGTGTGTCAGAGCGCAGGTACGCCGAGGCGCCCAGACGCCACGCCGGATGCGCGCGCCCATCGCCCAAGGTAGGACGCCCGACGTTACCATCCCCTCGCCGACATACTACCGGCGGTCTTGTGTTTTACCGTGCCGCTTCACTTCTGGAAAAGCGTCTTCTGAAATTCTTAGTAGGGCCAAAAACGTTTGGGCGCCAGCCACTCAACATTGAAGGGAGGCAAAGGGCGGCGAGTCACCGTCCCCCTAATGCTCGCTCAGGGGCGCAGAGCAGCCTAACCCCCCCACCCCACCGTACATCCGCGCAAACACACACGTTGAAACGCTCGTAGACATAGCAAAAAATGCATGTGTGTGTGTCATGGTTTCCAAGTTTCTGTCTGATGTGCCGTCGCCTCCTTTTTGCCAGCACGACGCCCCCTGTTGACGGAGGACTGGTAGTGCGGCCGAACGGCGCCTGAAGATGATGATGATGGTGATGTCACACTGATGTGCCTTTGTGCGCGCGTGTTAGCTGGCGTGTTGCGTGTGGTGCCATGCTGAAGTTGCAGTAGACACGCACGTGTGTTCTAGAGGCCACGCCCACCTATGGCGTCAGCTTCGGCCTTCCCTGCAGGTAGCGCGCACACACACACACACACACACACACACGACAGCCGTAAACTCACACAAACAAAATAGCAGCACACGGCCACTTTGCACTTGATTGGCGCGATTGTTGTTGTTGTGCGTCAGGCTCAAGTTTTGTGTGCGTGCTGTGGACGAGGCAACCCGGCTGACCTGTCACACTGCTTGACGTGTGACACCCGCCTCTCCACGGTAACACAAACAGACTTGAAACCAGCACAAGTAACACGTGTCAACAAAAACGTGTGCGGGTATTAGTGTATCTCTGTCCGTGTGCGGGTTTGGTTGTTTGGCTGCAGACAGCGTTGGATGTGGACAGAGCCCCTTGTATCCAGGAGGCCTCACACACCGGCAACTTGGCCTGCTCCGCGTGTCAACGCCTCAACCGCGCCGACGCTCGCTACTGCGACTGGTGTGGCACCAAGGTGTGCGGACACGCACACACTCACAGACACATTTCTTCTGCCTCTTCTTGTATGCGTTTGTGGGTGCGCGCAGGCCGGCCCGTCCTCCCAAGAGTGCCGCACGCAGACGTCGGTAGCGCATGGCCCATCCTCTGACGTAGAGCGGGCGGCGGGTCGCCCGCGGCCGCCATGCTCGGCCGTCAGCCCGGGGAGAGGTCTGTCAGAAGCCACCCACGTTCCTACTTGCTCTCGTTGCTGCTCGGAGCCGTGTTCCTCTTACTGGCGGCGTGCTCGTCCGTCAGGTTTCTGGAGGAAACAGCTGGATCACGTGTGCGCTCACCTGAGGAGTTTTGCCCAAAACGACGCCCCCTTCAGGACGCTGCTGGGAGAGCCTCGGCTGGGCCGGGTACGACGGACGGACGGACGGACGGTTTGCGTCGCCCGCGGAAGGGAGTGGTGTCGTGCTGTCACGTCACGTCACGTCTCATCCCGTCTGGTCCGTCTCCTCCTTCCCTCAGATGACATGCGCCGTGCTTCGAGAAGACGCTCACGAGGTCAGTCTGAGCCTCAGCTTCGCAGCGGGCGGGGACGTACGCCGGGAGGTTGGACAGAAAGTGAGGAGCGCTGCTTCCAAGCGCATCCGGGCCTCGGATTCGGTTTGTGCGCTGGCCGAAAGCGGAAGCGAATGCAGCGGCGCTGAGATGGTGAGACACGCCCGTTCACACGTGGAGCTACATGTTCACATGCAAACACACGTGCTAGCATGCGCACACGCGCTCATGGAAACGTGCAGAAATGCGCATGCAAACGCACCATACGCTTCCTTTCTCTGATTTCTGCCGGCGCCAGGCCAGGAATGCGCAGCTGCTTCAGGAATTGGGCCCGGGTTGCGGTCGCGTGGCCGTTGTCCGGCACCTCCTGGAACAGGTGAGGAGTAGCGGCCAAAATGGAGGGCTCCCTCTCCAGCCGCCGACAGCTGTCCTTTCCTCGTCCCCCAGGGGGCGGACCCCGAGTGCCGAGGCAACGACGGCCGCCCCGCCGTGGCCATAGCCGCCGTCAACGGGCACCATGCCGCCGTGCCTCTTCTACTGCAGCGCGGCGCCAACATTGACCTGCAATTTGGCCCGTAGGTCCTCAGTACAATTGATGGGAACGAAAAGCGAGCCTCAAAGGTTCAGGTCCCGCCCGTCGGAGATGTTGAATCCACACGTGTGGTGTCCCTCAAGGGTCAGCGCTCGGCCCCCTTTTGTTCAGCCTATCTGCGCAACCTACCATACGCACGCGGCAAAGTGTACTAGTAGATCCCCAAGTGACAGCGCTGCCATTAAGACACCGCTGTCACTGTCTCGACGTCATTGGGAAGTGGAGGGAGGGAGGGAGGGCGGGAGGGAGGATGAACCCCGCAGCGTAGCTAAAGCTCTCCTTGCATGCATTTTGTGCAGGAGAAAATGGCAAAAGGCTTCCTTGCTTAAGATATGCAACATATGTTCACAGGGCTTTCTGCGTTGGCGCTAACGGGCTTGTCCTCTGACCCCCCCCCCCCGGCAGGATGAAGAACACGGCGCTGCACGAGGCCGCCGCGCTCGGACCCGACGGTCTCAGCTGTGCGCGCGTTCTCCTCAGGTAACACTCACTCACGAGGTCAGTCTGCACTCGTGGTTGCAAAATGAAGCGCTGGGAATCCACAAACGCCGACCGCTGCGCTCTCGCTTGCTATGCTAACATATTTCTTGAACTCAAAACGTTGGAGCAGCCTTTACGTCGGTCCATTTTTGTGGTCAACGTGGCTGATTTTTCTCCCTCGCCAATTCCCAAATGACTCTTTCTTCTCGACACTGAGAGACAAGTCCAATTGAAATGTAGTAGTCAAAGCTCATGGACGAGCGTCACGGATAAGGACGAGAACAGAGGACGTTTGCTCCGTTTTGTTTTTTTTTCTCTGAGCTGTTGTTATTTTTTCGGTTCTCGTTCACCGTTGCGTCCTCGCTACGTGCGGGCGGTCCTGATTTGCAATCACCGAAAGAAGGAGTGGGGAACCTGTGGCTCGCGAGCCAATATGGCTCTTTTCGCGACAGTAAAAACGTTATTAAAAATACATTGATACACTCCAAAAATGTTTGGTCTTAATTAAAATACATGCATATTAATGTATTTAACCTATCATTTTTCTTTTAAATGGTATGGCTCTCACGGGAAGTTCTTTTTAAAAAATGGGCATTTATGGCTCTGTCCGCCAAAAAGGTTCCCGACCCCTGACCTAAAGCAACATTGACTTGTATTGACGCGTGAAAAACAACGATTGATTGGCGATTGTTTGCGATGACCGCGCCGCCGCATTTGGCCTTTTTGTCTTCCAGCTGCAACGCCGCCGCTGGGCTGCGAAACGTCAACGGCCTGACGGCCTACGACGTGGCCGCTGCCACCGGCTGCGTCGACATGATGTCCCTGCTGCGGGAGTCCGCCGCTTTGTGACGGGCGGGGCCCACACCCTGCTAATCTCTACGAAATTCTCTCAGCGGAGAAACAAATTTCAAAAACAAAACGTGTGCGTTGATTGAGTTTTTATTGGCACACAAAAAGCGAAGGCAAAGAGAGTGCGCGTCACCGGGGGGCTTCAGCTTCAATTTGAATAAAAAAAAGTTTTTCCTCACAAATCCTTCCCTGACGTGTTATGTCATGATGGGAATTTGTTCAAGTCAGGTATTGTAATTTAAGTATTCGAGACCTCTGTTTGTCACGCGGCTAGTGGGATTTCCCACATGTCAGCAAGTCCGTGAAGGCAGCGGCGGGAAGCCGCCGGAAATGACAAGTTCCACTGGCGCCAACGCTCTTGAGTCTCTTGCACTTAAAGAAAAAAAAAAAAAAGTCCAAACTGAACTCGTGCTACGCCTTTGTGCGGACTGGCACCGACCGACCGACCGAAGCGTCAACCAAGGAAAAGAAAAGAGACGAGACAAAGGACAAGCAGACTAGACGAGCTTTTCAGCCAAGGTACGAGCAGAAAAGTCGTCCGTCGTCCGTCCGTCTGTTTGTCCCTCCCTCCCTCCCTCTGCCTGCCTTTTCCGCGGCTTTCGAGAAAGTTCCACGCTGAAAACGCTCACGTTGTCATTTGAGAACATTCCTCTTTGTTGTTCTCTCACAAAAGGTTCACGTGGTCGTGTCGACGGGGAAGGGAAGGGGAGGGGAGGTGGGGTCGACTGGGTTTCGTTTGATTGACGGCTTAGAGCCCTTGCCAAGCCGATCACGTGCCTTAACTTTAATGACGCCATGGCGATGACGTGTCCGTTGTCCGCTTTGTTGCATCGATTTCGGCCTGCATGGAAAGGAAAGAGAGAGAGAGCGAGAGCAAGCAAGCAGGCAGGCAGGCAGGCGCTCGATCTATCTGACAGAAAGAGCAAACTAAATAACGAACTCGTTTCACCCTCATTTGTCCACCAAATTTCATGCAAGAGGCAAACCGGGTACGAAAAACGCACACTTTAAAAAAAAAAAAAAAAAAACGTACAAAAAGAATGTTTAAATGTTGCTCTTCTAATGGTGACCCTCTGAGCTCAGGAATGAAATGAAATGAGCAAAGTGCCTTTTTTTTTGTAAGGAACAAAATGTCACTTTTTGTGTTTTCTTTCACGTTTGATGTCTCGTCCACCGTCAAAACTTGAGGCAAATGATTATGACTTTTCAAAAGAAACGATGTGTCATTACGTTGAAGGCCTTGCCTCGGGAGACGTGGTTGGAGATGAAACCACTACCAAGGCGTTGGGAAACATGAGTCACAGTTTGCATTTAATTCTCTGGAACGTAAACTGTCACTGGTTTTGTGTGTGTGTGTGTGTGTGTGTGTGCGTGTGCGTGTGTGTGTGTGTGTGTGTGTGTGCGTGCGCGTGCGTGCGTGCGTGCCACTCCTATGCAGAAATTGAATGTGCGCATGTGCATGTGGGCATATGCAGAAGGCAGAGCCTCATTTTGCACAATTCAGCATTTGCCGTCAAGTCGGGGTCATTTTGTTGGTGAGTCGTCACGAGGGCATTGGTCGAGGTGGCGAACGCCGGGTACGGCCGTTTTCACAATGCGGTCAGTCCTTAGGGTGAACTCCAGCGGGGGCCGGACCGGCCGGGGCGGTTCTTGCCCGCAACCTGCGCCTTTGACACCTTCGTTGCGCGCATGCGTGTGTCTTGCTTGCGCAAACTGGACTGTATGAAGGGAATATTGTCCTGGCGGCGAGGGTGCTTGTCGCACGCACTCCGGCGGCTGTTGAAAGATTTATTGGATTTGGGGGAGGGGGCGGAGCCAAAGTGGAAGGTTGGCCCTGCTGTTGCTGGGGGAACAGAGAGGATGAAAGCGTGTGCGCGCGCGCGCGGGTTGGGGCTCGTGTTTCACTGGGCGATGTTGACACACATGGCGCCCGCCGCTGCTGTCACAGTGAGTCCGAACTGAGCGCCAGGAAGAGGATGAAGGCTGAATGGAGGTAAGACTGGAAGATGGCCAAGCTCCAGCACGTCTGGAATGAGAAGGCGGGAGCGCGTACTCGCCGCTTTTGTTTCCGTGCCGATACTTTGCGTCAAAGGGGTCTCCCTCGGCTTGGCTTCTTCGCCCGTGCGGCGTCCGTGAGGGAAATGCCATGGCTGGTGTGTGTGTGTCGCAGGCCCTCCTCCTCCCCTCCCCTCCCCTCCCATCCGCCCGCCTGCCTGCCTGCCTTCCGGCTCGCAGAGCTAGGCTAGATAGCGGAAACCTCGGCGGTCGCCGAGGAGACGTTCCGAGGGCTCCTCTTGCCGAAGAGAAAAAAATGGAGGCATCGGTCCACGTCAGCAACAACGTGTGTGTGAGCGCCAGCTACGCCAGCGAGTCACGCTCTTGTCTCGTGTGCCCCCTCCCCTCAGGTGCCGCGCAAGTCCTTGAGGGTGCCGGCCGGTCCCGGGGTCATGCTCGGACCAAGAAAGACCTGGGACCTCGACCGCGCCCCCTGTCTGCGGGATCTCTGGAATAACGACTTCTCATTGGACGGTGCGTGCGCATGAGCGAGTGGCGTGACCAAGCCTTGCGCTCAACGCTAGCCTCGTTACCACGCCGCGTTGTAGAACGCGGCGGGTCGGGTCCGAGCCAGCTTGGTCCTCGTCACGAAAGGCGTGGTGTCCTTGGGCGAGACGCTTGACATAGCTTGCCTCCAGGTCGTCACAGGTGAATGAGAAAGTGTAAAACATTGAATCGAAATCAAATATAGACGTAACATGCGCACGGAGGTTTCCAGCAGAAAATACCCCCCCCTTCCCACTTGCCGATGGGATGAGAATGAGCCAATCGAGGCCGCCCGCGTTTTTCTGACCCGATTCTGGCCCGTCTAATTGTGGTGCCTGCCAGGTGTCCGCGTGTCACGCACGTGTGCGTGTGTGTGTGTAGCGAGCTCTGTAGACCTCCTGATGAGCGACGGCGAGGAGGAAGCCTCCTTCCTGTCTCTGCCCAGCCCCGGCTTTTCTCAGCGCCCCCCGCCCGGTTCCGAGCTGAGCCAGTCCAACGCGGCCAGGCAGCAGCTGCTCATCCAGGTGAGACGACGGCGTTTGCATGCTCGAAGCGCCCGCTAGAAGCCGGCCGGCGGCTGGCTTCTACTCTCTGTCCTTCCTTCCTTCCTTCCTTCCTTCCTTCCTTCCTTCCTTCCTTCCTTCCTTCCTTCCTTCCTTCCTTCCTTCCTTCCTTCCTTCCTTCCTTCCTTCCTTCCTTCCTTCCTTCCTTCCTTCCTTCCTTCCTTCCTTCCTTCCTTCCTTCCTATTTGGAGTGCTTGGACCGTTATTTCCTTGGCTTCCTCTGCATTGAGCTTTGTCTGCTGTCTCTCTATCAACTTTGACAAAAGAGTCCATTGAAGGCAAAGGATGATAACGTGGCCATATCCGGTCCATTTTTTCCATTTGGCCAACACCTTACTGTTTGCGTGCGTCCAGACTCTGCAGGACAAAGTGTGCCGCCTTCAGGCTCGCCTGGACCAAGACGCCGCAGGAGTTCGGCCCGGGGACGAGCGGGCGGCGTCCTCGGGTGAGTTCAGCTCGCCAGTTTTTTGGGTCCCACACACACCATGATGACATGATGACAGAGAGAGAGAGACTGAGAGAGAGAGAGTGCACATTCCAACAACACAACAAACTCAGCCATCTTGTATAATGGTCACTAGGGGCATATTTATTCCCTTCATCTTGTGCCGCGTGTGCATTTGTCAGGCGCCGTGGAGATAGAGCAGCTTGGCACGCGCTTGCACTCGCAGGTACGTGGACCGGCCTATCGCACGCCCGCTGTCGTGGCCACCCCAAACTTCTTGGTGGGTGCGTGCTTGCAGGTGGAGGAACTGCAGAAGAAGCTTGCGGGGCAAACGCAGGAAGTGGCCAGACTTGGCTCAGGTCCGGTGAGTAGATCCCCACTTGATGGTTTTTGACCACCCCTTATCTTTTTTGGCGGGGGTTACCTTCTCGGATCTCATGCCAAGCTCCCCCCTGCCGTCCTCGCTTCCCCGACGCAAAGATTTGTCTCGCGCTGACTGGCCGCGTGCTTTTCGGCTCGCTGAATGTCGGGCCTCGGTCACTCATCCGTGCGTACGAATGTTTGTCCTCTGCGCACGAACCGAGCGTGCGCGCAAAATCGGTGTCGGATTCGACTCGTCCCGGATTTGCAACAAGCGTTTGTGTCGGCCGTTGACGATCGGTAAAAATGTGGCGTAAAAGCCAAGTTGTTTGGAAGGCCAGCGGGAACTCGAACTTGCTCATGAGACTCTTACCTTACAGGGGGCCACAGACTTGGAGAAGCATCTGCAGCTTTTGGAGCTGGAGAACCAAAGTCTGAAACGGCAGCTGACCTCCGGCGGGGCCTCGGAGGGCGCCTGCGCCTGCGGCTGCTCTCAGGTCAGGGGGGGTAGGGGAGGGCAGGGCAGGGGAGGGGAGGGGAGGGGATGGGGGTGCGCGTGCACGTGCGCGCGCCTCCTCCACAAGTACACCTGCCTCTTCTAGTGCTAAAGTGTGGCAAAAAATATCCATACTTTGGCGTGTCCGCAGGAGGCGGAGGCTCTGCGCAGGGAGCTGATTGGCGCCAGGCAGCGCGAGCGCCAGCTGGCCGACGTGGAGAGGCGGCTGCTGGACAAAAGCGCCCAGGTGGACGCGTTGCAGCGACAACTGGAGCGCAGCGCCCCCGCGCCGCCGGACCTCTCCGGTCCTCATCCGGGAATTTGCCAGCGCGACCTCCGGGACCTTGCGCGCTGTGAAGAGGCGCCGCCGCTGGCCTCGCCACTGGCCTCGCAGGTACCGGCGCATTGCCGGAGAGCGAGCGCCTTTAGGCGGCCGGCGCTGAACATTGTTGTGCTGGTCAGACGGCGGCGGAGGAGACGGAACCTCGGCTACGCGTACAAAACGCTTTGCTGCAAGAGCAAGTTTGCGTGCAGCGCCACCTGCTGAGGGAGCTGGAGACGCAACTGCAGCAGTCGCAGAGGACGTGCGCCCAGCTCAGGACGCAGGTAAGTAACGCTCGCACGCTAACGGCATGTGGAGGAGAGCTGGCGCCAAGAGAAACGGCGCTTTGTGCAGTCTTCTGTCCGTGCCGGTATTTGCTTTTGGCGTGAGCCAAAAGCCGTCGTTACTCCCGGTGAAACGACTCAAGGCGGTGTGAGCGCGCACGGCTCCGGCACGAGCCAAGAAGTAGCCCAATCCCGGTTTAGACGTTAGCCTAGCTCAGCCACGGCGGCCACGTGACCGTGCGATGCTGGCTTTCAGGTGGCGGTGTACGACGGCGAGATGGAGCGTGCGCACAAGCGGCTGGACGGCGAGCTGCTGCGGCTGAAGGAGGAGAAGGAGCGCGTCATCCAGGAGGCCTTCGTCAGGGCCGAGAGCCAAATGAAGGCCGTGCACGACAACCTGGCAGGTCAGACAAATGGAGCGCAAAGTGAATTCCGCCACCGAGCGGTGATGGCGCGCCGGCGTTGCATTGCCCGGTCGAGACTTTGATTGCTGCTTTAGGAAAGAAAGCAAGCAATGCGTGGCTTTCCAATTGCCGCACAGCGGCTTTATGCTTTTGCGCTGAGTCTGCATTGTCGTCGGTATGGCCGTCCGTTTCAGGTGTGCGCAGCAAGCTGGCGGGGCTCCATCCCGCCTTGAGGACGCTCACCAGCGACTACAACACGCTGAAGAAGCAAGTGCATCACTTCCCCGCCATGCTGCGCAACGCCATCGACGACGCCAAGCGCGAGGTGGGAGCGAGTGGCAACGCTGCGAGCGAGCGAGCGAGCGAGCGAGCCTGGCTCCTTCAATTGAGCGTGTCGCCGCATGTGCAGATCTGTCACCTGATCGGCGAGGTGAGCGTGACCAACCAGAAGCTTGTGGACAAATACAAACGGGAGATGAACCTGAGGAAGAAGATCCATAACCAGCTGGTCCAGCTCAAAGGTTTGTCCACCTCACTTCACCCTTTTGGAGGCAATCTGTTTTACGTTGATGATTGGGGTGGAGATTCCCCCCCTCAGCAAAAGGGAGAAGCGTTCCAATGGAACCACGTCTTGGCAGCTTCTGAGCTCTTTTGCGGCACGCTTTGTCGCCAGGAAATATCCGGGTGTTGTGCCGCGTCCGTCCCGTCCGCGGCTGCGGGGAGGACGGCGACGCCTTGACCTACGACCCGGACGACGACGGCGTCCTGTACCTCGACGACAAGGGCAAGGTGACGACCTTTGAGCTGGACAAAGTCTTCGGGCCGCAGGCGACGCAGGCGGAGGTGAGCGAGCTCGGCCGGGCCGGGCCCAGCCCAATCCCACCCCCTTTTTGACGGCGGCGGCCTTTGACTGCAGGTGTTTGAGGAGGTGGAGGCGCTGGTCACGTCCTGCGTGGACGGCTTCCACGTTTGCATCTTCGCCTACGGACAGACGGGCTCGGGGAAGACTTACACCATGGAGGTCGGCTTCAGCTAGGGTATGAATATGCAATTTGGTCTCTGCTCATGTAAACACGTGCGGGCAGGGCGTGGCGTCGGACCCGGGCCTGAACCAGCGAGCGCTGCGCCTGCTTTTCTCTCGGGTGGCCGACAGAAGCCCCGAGTGGGAATTCCACATCTGCGTCAGCATGCTGGAGATTTACAATGAGGCGCTGAGGTGAGCGTCCGTCGCCGCGCTCGCCGCGGTCGGGGTGACGCTTACGTGCGTCCATGGCCGCTCAGGGACCTCCTCAGCGACCGGCCGGCGGACAGACTGGACATCAAGATGAATCCCGACGGCAGCGGCCAGCTTTACGTCCCCGGACTGACGCGTGTGGCCGTGCGCAACGTCGACGACGTCAATCAGGTATGGCGCTGCTGGATTTGCGCTCGTCCCATTCTCGTGTCGCTGTGATCTTGGCTTTTAGTCTTCTTCTTGATGTTGAGAAAGCTGAAATGGACGGAGCCTTACTCGGTCGAGTTCCACAGCCGCTATTTCAAAGCCTTTGCACAAAGTCCAGCGAGGCAAAAGCGGAGGAAGGAAAGGGGGGCGGCGTCCGACGCATCGGGCCCAGACCTCCTCTTTTGTCTCGGCCACGTCCAACGCGCCTCGTCAGAATCCCGGTTGCGTGACATTTGAACTGCGCTGGCGCCGCGCTTCAGGTTCTGGAGGCGGGGCGAGCCAGCCGGGCGACGGCGTGCACCGACCTCAACGAGCGCAGTTCTCGCTCTCATGCTCTGCTCATGGTCAGCGTGGCGGGACTCAACGGCACCACGGGGACTCGCACGCAAGGTGATGCCGCGCCGTCGCCTCGCCTCGGCCCGGCCGTGTGACGTCCTTCCCTTTGCCCTCAGGGAAGCTGAACCTGGTGGACCTGGCCGGCTCTGAGCGGGTGGGCAGATCGGGCGCCGAGGGCGGGCGCCTGCGCGAGGCTCGCCACATCAACAAGTCTCTGTCGGCGCTGGGCGACGTGATGGACGCGCTGCGCCGTAAGCGCGCTCACGTCCCCTTCAGGAACTCGCGGCTCACCTTCCTGCTGCAGGACAGCTTGCGAGGGGACAGCAAGACGCTGATGATGGTGCAGGTGCGAGCGCCGGCGCGCGCTCGCTGGCTCGCCGGCGCGCTGGCTGCCGCCCCGCTTACTCCTCGCCGTGCTCCCTCAGGTGTCTCCGGCGCCGGCCGACGTGAGCGAGTCGCTGTGTTCGCTGAAGTTCGCTCAGCGCGTTCGCAGCGTGGAGCTCGGCGCCTGCGGGAGGCCAGACAGCCGCTCGGCTTCATCCTCGCCGACGCACCAAAGCCTGGAGGTCAACTCGCTTCTTTCCAGTCCGTCCGGCCTCCGCGGCCGCGCGCTTTGCAAATAGACGTCTTTTGTGCTTCTCGCTTGGCGTGCGTGTTTCCCACTCCCGGTCGGGCGCGACGAGTCACGAGGCCAAAGCCCGGCGACTGTACGACTCGCGGCGATCCGCTTTGGGTCGGCGGCGGCGCTGGCGCTGACTTTGGTCGTCTGTGCAGAGGGACTCGGCCCCAGGGCCCCTCCCCTTATCCCGTAGCAGCAGCGCCGGCTCCTCCTTAAACTCGGCAGCGCCGGCCGGCTCTCGACGGAAATCCAACGCGCAACTCTCCACGGGTACGTGCGCGCAAAGCCGGCTTTTGGAAAAGGTGCCAAGTCAAGCATTTGCAAAGGATCGTAGGCACAAATGATGATCAGTCTGGCAAGCCGAAGCGGGTCCGCCGCAAAGCCCGCCGCCCTCCACTGCGGCCCGGCCTCAAAACGAACCCTGTTGTCAAATGAGTTGTTTTTTTTTTTTTTTTTTTTTTTTGCATTCACGACGTATTCTTGACGAGCAACGTCACTCTTTGGCGCCGCAAGTCTATCCTCAATCGGGGGAGAGAGAGAGACGACGGTCGCTTAAAGTTTTATCCACTCATGGGCTGTGAATCTACAAAGTTCCTTTTGAATGCCAGTATTGACGTTAGATTTGACTTTGAATTCATCTCGCTGGAGTGTGCGGCGATAGACGGTAGCGTAGTTGCGCTCGTCGTCAATGCGCTTTTCAATCCACGCTCCTAGCCCTCATTAGCCCGTTTGCGCCGCCTCCATCCTCGGGAGAAACCAAATGAGGCGATTAGCCGCCCGTCCGTTCCAACGCCGACGTTGCTTTCATCAACTTATGCGCGTCACCCGACCTGTCACTTGTTCTTCGCAGGGCGACTGAAGATGGCAGCGTGAGGAGCGCGCGCGCGAGCGTCGCCGTGGCGACGGTGACGCCTTTGGCCGTCAACGCCCGACAGCAGTGTTCCGCTTTCTTGCACTTTCCACAAACTTACCAGTGCTCGTCTTTCAACGGCTATCGGACTTTGAGGTTTTCTTCCGATGACGCCGCTCCTCTCGCTCCGGCCGGCCGATCGAGCGAGCGAATATGCGAGGTGGACTTTTGCTATCGACCATATTGGGTGCGTGAGGTGACTGGAAGTGGTTGTTTGCTTTTTTTTCTTTCCATTTTTAATAAACATGAAAACTAGAAACATTCTTCAGCTGCGTGATGAGTTGTTGCAACTCGGCAAATGGCGGTCGGTCGCGTGTCATTCCAACGAAAGCAACCGCAGGGGATGTGGGTCGATCAAGTCGTTCTGTCCTGTAAATAACAATAGATGCCTAAGAACCACGTGCCTGGCGTTATTCCACATGGGAATATGTTTGTGGGTGGGATACTGTCATTGTACTATGTAGAATGACAATAAAGGTTTTCTGATTCTGTGGAGGAGCGTCTGGCTCTTATCATGAAATAGCTCTTCATCCATTTTATCCAGCTAAAACAAACGAGAGATTTGACAAAGCGATTGTTGTGCGTTGTGTTTGTGATTAGTGCTCTGAGAGTGGTCGTTTATTTTGTACGATCGCTGGTGGGGGGTGCTCCGAGCCCTGCTATCGTTTCAAGGGCGCCATGCAGCAGAAGGCAGCCGTCATCCCACCTGGCATTCTTGCCCCGAGCCCGGCCGGAACCTACGCAGCCACAAGACCAACTTTTGATCATAGCTGTTATTAAAAGTCCCGCCAAAACGAACACACAAAATAAACGTGTCGTCATCCTCGTTTTTTCTCTTGTTTAACAATCTATACAAATGTACGAAGAGCGCTTCTTCCGGTGTAGGGGGGCGGACCCTGTGTGACGTCATCTGGACCGGACAGTTGCTAAGCTGCGCACGCGTGTCCGTTTGACAACAATCGTCGTCACCGTCGTCGGTGTTCATCGCCGACCGACCGACCGACCGACCGGCGCTTGGACGGTGATAAGTTGGAGCTCGGCTGGCCAGGTAAACAGCGAGGCATCTTTTGTGTGATTCGCTTGAGCTTTTTCTCGCTTCTATGCCGCCTTTAGCTTGTTGCTGCAGTGCTAGCTTTTGATGCTAACGCCCGCTGGCGGATAACGAGCTAGCCGCCGCCCGCTGTCGCTTTTTTCCGCTTCTCTCATACGAAACGTTCATTAGCACATTTTCCCTCCAAGCTCCGTCCGCTCGTTCAGCCTCGCACCCGCTACGCGATGCGATGCGATGCGACGCGACGCGACGCGCAAGCACCTTCGCCCGTCAACTTGGGTCATGTTGAAGGGAGATCTCGTTCGTTCATGCTCGGCGATTGTCCAACGTTTCACGATGTGTCGAGAGTTTGGATTTTATAGCCTTCCTAGTTCAAGTGTAAGCAGGCCTGGTCGGTCGGCAAATTGAAATTTGAAAACAACAATCCTGAAAAAGAAACTAATCCAGGCGCCCGCCCGCCCGCCACAATCCGAGATCGAAAATTGGGTAATGCGACGTGCACACCAAACACGGGCTGAGCTGAGCCGAGCCGAGCCGAACCGTGACCACAGCATCTTTTGTGTTGTCTCGCTCGACCTGTACGCTTACCTGTGTTGGGTTGGTGAAATGATCAAGCAATGATCAGTTTAAGTAGATGACAATCCAAATGTTAGCTATTTTTAACATTTGTGGCTGGAATTTGAACAGGTGACCGGCCTATCATCAGTTGAATTCGGGACGCAGTCACTCGGTGGTCGTGTCGGACCGGGCCTGCGCCTCTCGCTGATGTTCGTGTTCCAATGTAACGAACTGCGTGACATACTCAAAGTTTATCACCACTTTAAGAACAATGCTGCTTTTGTTAGCCCGTCTGTACGTTCCAGATGATGTGTTAGCGTGAAGCTAGTTGGTAAACTTTTCCAAATGGCTTCCTCAGCTCAACAGAGGTGGGGAACAGACTTCGGGCGGGCGTGCCAGCGAGCGAGCGAGTCAGGTGCGCAGAGTCGTCATGGCGGCAGCCGCCGCCAAGATCTCCTGGCGACTGCGTGAGTCTGATTGCCTCCCTGCGCATCATCTGGCCGGCGTCTGGCTCCAAATGGACAGCGCGTCGCCATGATTGCATGTGTGCCCTTTCCATGTAGGCATTAACGTGCGTGTGTGTGTGCGTGTGCGTGTGTGTGCGTGCGTGTATGCAGAGGAGTTTGAGGCTCACGGCAGTCGCGTTTGCTGCGCCTCTCTGGGCAAACGTACGGGTCGCCTCCTGGCGAGCGCAGGTGAAGATTGCAAAGTCAACATCTGGTCCGTCAGCAAGGCCAACTGCATCATGGTACTGTGCGCGGCGGGCGCGCGCGCGCAGCAACGGACAGCCCCTTGCAGCAACCGCTGGTTGTGACGTCTGCTTGTGTGCTTCTTTACGGCGGCCAGAGTCTGTGCGGCCACAGGAAGGTGGTGGAGTGCGTCCACTTCAACGCGTCCGAGGAGCAGCTGGCCACCGGCTCACAGTCGGGATCCATCCTGGTGTGGGACCTGGAGGCCGCCAAGAGTCAGAACGCTTCCCTTCTTGCTGCTCTGCGAGGCGCCGCTCTGCTTTTGTCTCCATCCGTGTTGGAGGCGTGTTGTGCGGACGATTGCGTATGCGGGCGTTCATTTTGAAAGGCGTTGGCACTCCATTGGTGGTCATTAACGGTCGCAAAGACATTTGGATATGGCCGATTTGATAGTTGCCGCTCGAGGTGTAACCATCCCTCGCCATTTTTTACATTGTGGAGCCGCCGTCGCTGCCAAAACGTAGTATGCAGGGCGACTAACGATTAGCCAGCTAGAAGCTAATGGCTTTCCTGATCAGGTGCACGTTATTTCTCGGAATAACGCCTGACGCAACGTGGCAAATAATGGCTCGCCGCTTTTCTCTGCGCACCGCCATGAACTTTGAACCCCGCTGCGTCCGTCTGAATGTGCGCAGTGCTACGAACGCTACCGGGACACAAATCCAGCATCACCAGTTTTGCTTTCCATCCTTTTGGAGACTTTTTGGTGTCTGGCTCCACCGACACCAACATCAAGGTGTGTGTGTGTTGCTGTGTGTTTGGTGCGATGCGATGCTCTGCTCTGCTCTACTCTGCTCTCACGTCACCTGACTGTTCCATGTCTCGTCACTGGCGGATGTCGTCCAACAGATGTGGGACGTGCGCAGGAAAGGCCCCATTTACAGGTACAAGGTAAGATGGTGGCCCGCCGTGTCTGTCTCCTCCCTCGCCGGCTCGGAGCTCGCCTGACCCTCTTCCAGGGTCACACCGCGGCCGTCCGGAGTTTGGCCTTCAGCCCTGACGGAAAGTGGTTGGCGTCGGCGAGCGACGACTGCACGGTCAAGGTAAAGGGGGCGGGATATGCGGATGCGTCTTTTGAAACTCGTAACGCGTGGCCGTATTGTGCCACAGCTGTGGGACCTGAAGCAGGCCAAGACCATCACAGAGTTCACGGCGCACACGGCGGCTGTCGGCACCATCCAGTTCCACCCCAACGAGTATCTGTTGGCCTCGGGTGGCGCTGACAGGTGCCCCCATCTCGCCGCCGTGCCGTGCCATGCCACCGCTGCGCTGGTTTTCCCCCTGCTCCTTGTGTGTGTGTGTGTGTGTGTGTGTGCGCAGGTGGGTGAGGCTGTGGGATCTTGAGAAATTCTGCCAGGTGGGGGCGCTACAGGACACGGGTGCCGTCAGGTGAGTCGTGACCACACGTCTGACACGTACGACGGCCAGTAGAAATGTTGCACGAGGCGGCGGCGGCGGCGACCTGCTGCTCAGGCAGATGCTTGGCCGCAAAGCAGATTGTTAAGCAAGCGCCTGCCTGCCATTCATCCATTCTCAAATGAAATTGACTAGCTGGAGCAAGAAGCGACGCTTCCGAGTCGCATCTTGGTGACAAAGGTAGCAAAGGTGCTTTGCCGCTGTGCCCGTTTTGCAGGGCACGAGCGAGCGAGCGAGTGAGCGGAGGAGAAGCAAGCGCCGACTCCCTCCGACCGCTCGCAAAATTCTCCTGCGCGTGTCTGAACGACTGCCTGCGCCTTTAGGGATTCCAAGCCTCCTCGAGCGACATTTAGCTCGAGCGCAGACCTCGTGCGGACGCTCTCGAGTGATGGCTCGTTGTCTTTTGGGCTGAAGCCACGTGAAGCTTTTTCACACAAATCTTCCCGCAGGTGTGTGATGTTCAGCGCCAACGGCGGCTGCCTGTTCAGCGGCCACGCCGACGCCCTGGGCGTGTGCACGTGGGAACCCGAACGCTGGCTGGACACGGTGACAGTGGGCTGGGGGCGGGTGGCCGACCTGGCGCTCTGCAACCAGCAGCTGGTGCGTTGCGTCCCGAGCGCTGAGTGAAACCTGCGCATCAAGACCACAGTGGCGGCACCGGTGTGGGCTCACGTTGCCTGTCCTGTCTTTTTGGACGGTCAGATGGCCGTGTCTCACCAGCTGAGCAGTGTGTCAACCTACGTGGTGGACCTTAAGCGCGTCAAGACCAGCGCTGCGCCAAATGTCGCCGCGGAGAATGACATGGCTCCGGCGGCCCCGGCCGGCGTGCAGCCCACTGGCGCCAAGGTGGGCGGACCGCGCCGCAGCTACCAACGCCCGGCCTCGCCGTCTCAAGGGTGAGACATGGGGAGCGGCGCGGCTGGCTCCACGCCGTCGGGAGCCCTACGCTAACCCTGTATCTTCAGCCTCAAGAGGAGCGCGGAAGCCGAAAGGCGGAGTCCCGAAGGGGAGAGGCGTAGCCCCAGCGAAGACGAGGCGGACGACAAAGCTTCCTCGGCCCAAATCCACAACGCGCAAGACTACCGGGAAATATTCCAGCCCCGCAACGCCATCTGTACAGACGCCCGCCCGCGCGCACGCAGGCACAAGCATGCAGGTCACGCACGTCACGTTTCTCACCGACTCTTTTGCCTTCAGGTCGGACGCCTCCCGGGATGTCGGAGCCTTTTCCCGCCCCGCCCGAGGACGGTGAGTCAGCTCGTCGTCACGCGGCGACATCACGTGACCGCCGTGGCCATCTTCCCTGTCCTCAGAAGGAGCCGATGGCAATGTGGCGGCGGCGGCGGCGGCGCTGCTTTGTCCCGACCAACAGCCACCGGTCAGCCAGCATCCCTCCGTCCCTCGCTCCCCACGGGCGCGTGTGCGTGTGGCCGCTCAAAGTCTGCTCTGACAGGTTTCCACGTCGGCAGCCCCGTCCACTCCGGTCCAGCGGGTGGAGCCGACGGTGGTTGCCTGTGTGAAACGGGCCGCCCCGTCCGCCAGCGAGCAAGTCCAGCCTCCGCCGGACGAAATATTCCCGGCCGGCAGGAGCGAGCCCAGCGGCCTGGACGTGGCCGACTTCCTGTCGGTGAGGCTTCCGTTTTGTCCGCGGCCGCCGCTGCGGCCTTATCGTAGCATGCGCTTTTTGCCTCCAGGCCCGCCGCGGCGGAGGAATCCTAAGCGAGAGCGACGTTTTGAATCACATTCAAAACGGGCACGCCACCATGTGCGTCATGCTCAGCAACCGACGCAAGAACCTGCAAAGTGTCAGGGACGTGTGGGCCCGCCAGGGCATCAAGGTAAGGCCACAACAGGCACGGGCCATTGCTCTTCGATTAGCGACACACGACTGAAACCCACCCACCCTCGAGCGGGCGGTCCGGCCTGCTTGAATTCAACAGATGCGGGCGGTAGCGCAAGATTTCCAAAATGGTGTTTGAATGCCACGGAGCAGAGCCACATTGCTGACGGCGTGCGTTGCTACATTGAAACCTCACGTGTGTCCGCAGAGCGCGCTGGACGTCGCCGTCGCAATGAACGACCTGTCCATCGTCGTGGACGTCCTCAACATCATCAACGTGCAACCGTCAGTCGCACACCCACGTGCACGCGGTGTGTCGTGCGCAGGACATGATGTACAGTGTGTGTGCGTGTTCAGGTCGCTATGGACTTTGGATGTGTGCGCAAGCAGCCTTCCTCAGATTGACACCCTTCTGCAGAGTAAATATGAAAGGTCAGTCAGTCGTGCTGCTGGTGTGCGCGCGCGCGTTCATGTGTGGCTTGACCGACCGCACACTTTGGTGCGTGCCAGTTACATGCAGTGCGGTTGCACATCCCTGAAGATCATCATGAAATATTTCTGGCCGCTGGTCTGCGAAACGCTGAAGGCGGGGCCATCGGTGGGCGTGGACGTCACGCGAGAGGAACGGTGAGCGGCAGCGCCGGCCCCCGTCCGGTTTTCCTGAGAGCGACCCCTGACGCGTCTTCTTCAGGCAGCACAAGTGCCACGTGTGCAGCAAGCATCTGCAGAACATCAACAACGTGGTGAAGAGCAAAGCGGCGCAGGTGGGGCGGCACGGCTCCGCCTTCGGGGAACTGCGGATGCTCATGGCGCAGCTGGACCAACACTCGTGAACGCCGCCAGATCCTCCTCTGCTCGGTCGCCTCTGCGCCCGGCCGGCGCCGGCCGGCAGAATTTGGCCGCGGGGCAAATCCGGGCCTCGCTCCGAGGAAGTGCGCTGACGACGGGATTCGGAGCGGACCGACTCGCCTGAGCCGCTTAGTGCCTTTGGCCCATTTGGGAATAGGCACCGCGTGCGTTTTTCAATGGCCGATGGTGAGATGGCCGCTTTGAAGGGCGACGCATATTGTTAGCGCTCCGTGGAAATGCTGATTCTCCTTGTCACCGTTGCACTCTGAAGACGTCGTGTACGCACGTATTTTGGAAATAAAACAAAATCTTTTGAACTTTGGCCCGCTTACTATTGCGTTGATCCATATAAGCATGGCTCACATCAGCACTTTTGGGGTGGGGCAGGACGACAGCATGCACGGCGCATCGTCACTGTCATCGTCGGGCGGGTGGGAGCTAAGCTGTCTTTGTCCAAATTTGCTCAACGTCAGCTTTTGTCACAAATGGCCAGTCTCTACGTCTTGTCCGCAATGACGAGATGCGTGACGCGGACTCGGATAGGAATGGACCAACGAGCTGTTCTACCGCCCTCTAATGGTCTGTGGCGCTATTGCAGGTGGCCTGTGGAAAATAATTGTAACATGGATTCATTATTTAGACTTGATTGATTTTCCAGCTCATTTTGTGAATCATGTGTCTATCCAAATGATGTCAAATGCAGCGGAGATTCCCAAAATAGACATAGCCTGTATAGGGTTACCTTTCTTCGGTGCAAAATATAATTTTAATAATAATAATATTCCGCCAAAGCAGTGGTCCCCGAGACCTGCTTTAGGGAGGTGCCAGTCAGTCAGCCGGCCGCCGGAAGGAAGTTGACAGTTCCTTTTGACGACCGCAGGGTGGCGATAAGCAGCACGTCTGCACCTGGGCCGGCGCCCAGAGAGACAGACAAAGAAATAGACGCGGAAGTACGCGTGGCTCCGACCCGTTGTTGATGTCGTAGTCGCCGTAGTTCCCCTTGGACACTTTGGCTCGTCTTCTCGTCGTTGTGTTCCGCCGTGGCGATGGTGGACGTGGAGGACGAAAGCAATTGGGCGTCCGTCTTCCAGGACTGTTTCCCAGACAGCTGGAGGGACAGAGCGGACCTGGCCGCCTACTTGGCGGAGCTCAGCTCGTTGGGCGTGGAGCAGCTGGGCCGCGAACAGGAGCGGCTGGCGGACGAGCGAGCCAGCATCCTGGAGCAGACCCGACACTTGGCCTTCGCCAACTACCACACTTTTATCCGCACCGCCGACTGCACCGAGCGCATCTACCGAGACTTCGGCCGCGTCGAGGCCGCCGTGTCGCGGTTGCTCGACAAGCTGCCCGCGCTGGGACAGAGATGCCGGTCGGTCCGCGACCAATACGCACCAGCGCGCGCATTCGCCCTGTCTCACACTTGACCGATCATGTTTGGCTTGAGAGTTTTTTGCTTTCTCCCCGCTTTCGAATTAGGCACCAGGCGGCAACGCCGATTAATGGAATAAACAGTTTTGACGAGGCCGTGTCGTTTCCTGTGCGCTTGCGTTCAGGAGCTTTGCGAAGGAGGCGGAACAGATGTCGGCGAGCCGTCGCATGAACACGCTGACCCTGAACCGCCACACGGAGATCCTGGAGATCCTGGAGATCCCGCAGCTGATGGACACGTGCGTGCGCAACGCTTACTACGACCAAGCGCTGGAGCTGGCCGCCTACGTGCGCAGGCTGGACAAGAAACACGCAGCGCTTCCAGTCATACGGGTGATGCACGCACGCACGCACGCACACACGAACGAACGCACACACACGCAGGCGTGTTGCTGGGGCCGGAGGCGGTGGGCGATCGCGTCGTGTCCTCTGCTCCAAACAACAAAAGGAGAAGAGCAGCCCGTACGATGGAAGTCCAAATGTTGCCCGACCGTTGATGTGCTCTCGTCTGTGCCTCTCAGGGCCTGGTGCGTGAAGTGGCGGAGAGTGCTCAGCTGATGCTACTCCAACTCCTGCAGCAGCTGCGCAGCGACGGGCAGCTGTCGTCGTGCCTGCGCGCCGTGGGTTACCTGCGCCGCATGGACGCCTTGGACGAGGCCGAGCTGCGCGTCAAGTTCCTGCAGGCGCGCGGCGCCTGGCTGCGAGCGGCGCTGGACGCCGTCCCCGACGCCGAGCCCTACGCGCACATCAGCAAGAGCGCCGAGGCGTGCCGCGTGCACCTCTTTGACATTGTCACGCAGTACCGCGCCATCTTCTCGGAGCAGCGGCGCACGGGTTCCGCGCCGCAGCGGGCCGACGTCCTCCACGGCTGGGTGCTCTCCCAGGTGCCGCTTTTGCGCCATGGGGAAGAGTTCGGGGCGGGGCGCAAATGGCCAAAAGGCTTGATGGAGAGCCAGAGGTTTAGTTTCCATCTTGTTGCTCTCGGGCCTCAAGTCCAAGCACACGCCCTGGGTCCTCAAATGGCGAAAAGGCTCGATGGAGAGCCAGAGGTTTAAGCACACGCCCTTGGTTCTCACTCGGAAGACAGTTCAGTGCAGCCAATCGGAGTGCTCTTGCGTCTGCCCAGCGAATTGCTATCGTATTTCCTCAAAATTGGTGGGATGAAAACCCCCACCCGCCCTTTAATTGGCACTTGGATCCAACGGTCCTTTATTGGCCAGATGCACGCCCGCCCCCCTATCTGCGTACGAGTTCAAAGCTATGTGGCCTTTGGTGTGTGTGCAGGTGTGCGAGTTGGTGGAGGTGCTAGAGCGCGACCTCCGACGTGGCGCCGGCGCCCGACTGGACTCGCTGGCGGCGCAGTGCATGTACCTGGGCCTGTCCTTCAGCCGGGTGGGTGTGGACTTCCGCGGCCGGCTGGCGGCCGCCCTGGTGCAGGCGGCAGCCGAAGCCTTCGGGAGCGCGGCGCGCGAGGCAGCGGCGCACTTCCAGCAGGATATGAGCGGCTACGCCCCCGTGGCGGCGCCGCTCGTGCCAGGAGCCCGCGCAGCGCCGACGGACCCGCCTGGAACCTTGGCGCCGCCCGCCGCCCTCCTGGACTTCCCGCCGTTGGGTCGCTTCCTCAACCATATCCTGGCCGCCTTCAACGACCTGCGCCTGTGCTGCCCCCTGGCACTGGCCCAGTGCGTCACCGCAGACTTGCACCGCGCCCTCTGCCACGTAAGGCAAACGCGCTTACGCACTCACGGCAACGGCCCCCGGGGGGGGACACGATGAGCCGACGACACGGTTGAGAGGGCACGTCTTTTCATCTGGGATTTACTTCCTCAACTTGCAACCTGTGCGAGAAAGGGCCGACCGATCGATCGATCGGCCGCCGACCGATCGATCGGCCGCCGACCGATCGGCCGCCGCGTACGCCTCGCCGCCGCGTCTGATTGAAGTTTAACGGCACTGTTGCTAGTCTCTGTCCCGCCATTGCGTCCAAGTACTTGAGGACGGCCATCGTGGCGAAAGGTCAATGTCAGTCAGCGAGCGCCGCCTCTTGGGTACATTTTTTCGTTTGTTTGTTTCACCCTGACCTTCACCCCAAGGCTGGCGTCCGTGACGTTTTGTCAAAAGCGTGTGCCGTGACACATTGCATCCTCCCGGCAGGTGACCACTCAGCTGTCGGCGTTCCACCGCGCCGAGGACTCGGCATTCAGTGACGGCGAGCGTCAAGTTTTTGTGCGTATGTGCCGCGTCTATGCCCGAGACATGCTGCCCTTCCTGGACCGATGCCTGCAGATCCTGTTTCCCGCCCAGCAGATAGCGCTCGTCCTCGGTCAGAAGCCTTCATTATCATTAGGGATGCTTGAGCTTATTGTCACACCAAAACCTGATCGCACTTGTACTTTGGATACTTGCAATGTCCCCAACATACAATGAATGATCCCTTTGTGTCTGAATGTTGGATTCTGTGCAGGCGTTCCAGCGTCGCAAGTGCTCAACAGTGAGGGTTTGGGCCGCGTGGACGCCGAGCGGCTGCTGGAGCCGCTCGGGTTCTTGCCGCCCGAGGACGAGGGATCTCCGGCCAACGTCGGCGCAGAGTCGAGCGACACCGTATCGGCGTCAGCGCCTCCCCGCGACGCAGCCGTCGAGTCGCGCTCCGAAGACGCCGATGACCCGGCGCGAGCGACCCGGCGTGAAGACAGCCGAGAAACAGAGAACTTGTAGTGGCGACCAGAACCCTGAGCGCCGGTTGACCGAGGAACAACTCGATCGGCGGAGAATGGTGACCGTGTTGTTTGGAAGGCAAAGCCAATAAAAGGCTGCACGGAAAAGGTTGTGGACTTTTTTTCCCTCTCCAAATGAATGGAAATGTGACCGCAGGGAGCGGGACTCCCACCTACGAGCAAAAGTTGTCGACATTTGGCTGGAAACCCCGGCACTCGAGACTCCCGCAGAGACAAAAGGCTTTCAGACGGCAGAGGGCAGTGTTGCGCTTCTCAGATGGCCGGCGGCCACGCCTGACAAACACAAAGAAACAAAAATACTATCGAGGTCAGCACAGCATCATTAACTGAGGCATTTACCATACCGTTACATTAATCGACATTGAAATCGAGAAAATCAATTATGCCCAGGGCACAAACTAGATCAGGGGAAGGCTGTCGTTTCTTGTACCTCGCTAAGTCAAATGCTTGTGCCGATCAGGATGTATTTGTCAAGTCAAACTAGTCGAACGAATGAGTGAAAATGTTTCAAAAGGAGTTCCGTCAGTTAGATTGTCCATCGACAGATCGATCTATCTATCTATCTATCTATCTATCTATCTATCTATCTATCTATCTATCTATCTATCTATCTATCTATCTATCTATCTATCTATCTATCTATCTATCTATCTATCTATCTATCTATCTATCTATCTATCTATCTATCTATCTATCTATCTATCTATCTATCTATCTATCTATCTATCAAGCCACCTATCAAGCCATCTATCAAGCCATCTATCAAGCCATCTATCAAGCCATCTAACGGAAACTGGCCGAGGGGGCGCCACGCACGGTCAGTCGTGAAGAAGGAAAAGAAGTTGTTTGCCCGTCAAGCGCGAGAAGAAGAAGAAGACGACGAAGAAGAGAACGCAACCGCTGCTGCTGTGCGGTCGCGGGTCTCGCCGGTTGCCTCTGTTGCCTTGCGGCGTTCGTGCTTCGCTCGGCATGGCGTACCAGTTGTATAGGAACACCACGTTGGGAAACAGTTTGCAGGAGAGCCTGGACGAGCTCATTCAGGTGAGCAGCGAGCGAGCGAGCGTGCGTGCGTGCTAGCTGCTAATGCTTCCGCTAGCCCCCGGCTCAAACCTCTTCGACTTCTTCTGCCGACTAACACACACTCACACTCGCCATTCCCATCGGCACGTTCGCTCGTTTAGGTTGGCTCACAAAATGATATGGCAACATACGCGCCTGTCCTCCCAATTTGCGCTACGGCAGCCTGTTCGCCATATTGGATGTGGCACATCGACGCCCCGACTCGACAGACTCAATGCGCGGGGACAATGCACATTCATCAAGGACGGACGGCTCGCACAAGACAGCTTGCGCCGATGACTGGCACTGTCTGCTGGCTGGTGTGTTTTATGCCCTGCGTTGTATTCTGTGTTTTTTGTTTTTGTTTTTAAACTGGAGTGAAGTTGGGCTGCACGGCGTGAGCACGTCACCTCACCGTTCGGCGGTGCGGGCTTCCATTCCCGCTCCAGCCCCTTTTTTTGCATGTTCTCCCCGTGGCTGCGTGGATTTCCTCCAGGCACTTCCACATTCTCAAAATCCGCACAGTAGGACCGCTCCGGATTGCCCGTAGGTGCAAATGGTCGTTTGTCTATGCCCACCCTGCGATCGGTTGAGGGCGTCCCCCAGCGACCGCCCAAACTCAGCCGGAATGGGCTCTGGCGCCGACACACGGCCAGGAGATGGCTCTGGTGGGACCGAGAAAAGTCTAAAGAAGACATATCTTCAATCTGGACGATCATACAAGTGTTTTGGTATCATGAACAGTATCGACTGTGACCTTTTACGCTGGCAATGACATGGGTCCGAAAAGGAAAGGCCGTAGCGCTTTGTATGAAACGTGGCGTGCATTCCTAACCAAACGTACCATTCTTGTTTGTCTGTCTGTCAGACGCAGCAGATCACGCCCCAGTTGGCCCTGCAGGTTCTTCTCCAGTTTGACAAAGCCATCAACACGGCGCTGGCCAACCGCGTTCGCAACCGCGTCAACTTCAAGGTGAGCCCGCCGGGGGAGCGCCTGCACGGCCCGTGTTCCTTTGTGGGCAATTTGCGCCCTTGAACAAAGTCCGAGCGCTACTTTTGCCGCTCTGCGCGTCTTGACCTTGCGGCGCTTGTGTCGTCAGGGTTCGCTGAACACGTATCGCTTTTGCGACAACGTGTGGACCTTTGTGTTGAATGACGTGGAGTTTCGAGAAGTCACCGACCTGGTCAAGGTGGACAAAGTCAAGATTGTGGCGTGCGACGGAAAGAGTAAGTGGGCACGTGCGCGAGCCTCCTGCACCTTGCTCTGTCTTCTACGTTACCAATGAGTACACTTGTCTTTTCCAGATTCTGGCTCCAATGCCGCGGAGTGAGCGCGAGCCTTCTGCCGAGAGCCTCGCCTCAAGTGTACATATGCGTGTCATTTATGTGTGCAAGGCAACTTGCAGCATTTTCTTTTAGTCTTGTTTTCTACTTTGATGAAAGTTGAATAAAAAAGAAAAAGTCAAGCGGGTGTGTCTTTTGCCTGACGGCGGCGAGCGCCTGCGGCACTGTAACAGATAGTGGCGTGGCTGCCGCTGCCTTTGACTGAACGATAAGACGCTCTTCTGGGAAGAGACGCTGGTCGCAAACAGAATCTTCTCGGGTCGGGCAAGAAGAGCAGCGAAAGAAAGTCGGCCGAGTCGTAACGCGGGCGGAAGGAAGGAAGCAGAGGATGCGCCACTGCAGCTGTGTGGTTGCGAGTGAGTCACTGCAAAGCAGGTCAGACTCGCTGACACGCACGGACGGCTTCCTGTCTCGGGCGGGCGCCTCCATCTCCCTGCGCAACCATCAAAGGCCAGATGAGGGCCTACTTCACGGCGGAAGGAGAGAGAGGTTCCCACGTCCTGGCTCTGCCCCTTCACTTTGCCTTTCCCCTGGCTCTTTGTGGCGAATGTTGGGCAGGAGCCTGGCCGGCCGGGGTGGTGACTGGCTAGGCTAGCTAGCTAGCTAGCGCGTGTCTGCGGGGAAGTCACCGTCTTTTCATCCCAAAGCAGAACCTGACCAGATCAAAGAATCGAAAGTGGGTCGGGCGTCACACACACTTTGACGCGCCCCGTCACACTTTGACACGCCGGCCGGTGCGGTTTTAGCGAGGAAGATCAAAGATGACACGGGTGCCGGCAGATGAGGATAAAGGCCCCCAAGGAATGGCGCAGACTTGTCATTGGTGCACCTCCGGCGGCCGTCGTGTGACAAGGGAGCGTTCCGCTGAGTGACGACAATGTTTCCCAGGCTAAACGGTGCCCTCCTGACGGTAAGACCCGAGCCAGGCCGTGTATGCTGGCTGGCCAAGCATCTCCTCAGATGGAGAGAACCGTGGCTTTTGAGCTTGTCTCCGTCCGTCTGTCCATTCTCCCTGTGCGCAGCCTTCCGCGTCCGTCTGTGTTGCGGCGCGCGCTCGCCTTTCCGTTTGTTCACCGCCAGCCGGGTCGAGTCCCGTCCGTTTCAAAACCTGGAGCAGGGGCCGGCGCAGTTGGCAGGATGCAACGGATGGCGCGCGGGCGCAGCGCCGTACCGAGCGACCATTTAAGAGGCCCCCCCCGGCCGCTCTTGGTGGCAGCGCTTGGTGGCAGATCGATCTCAGTGTGCTGTCGTCTCCCTTTGGGGCCTCTCGAAAGGGCGACGACACAGAGTCACAGTGGAATGGTCGGCGCACATACCACGTGCCGTGCTGTCCTCCGGTTTGTTCTTTCGTGCCCTGTGCTTGAAGCAGTTAGCGTGAAATGAAGAAGGACCGGCATCACCTGATGTCTGCCCTTCGCCGTGCACATTCCGCTTTCAACCATCCATCGGCCATAATGGGCGTACCGTGATACTTTGCGTTCCTGTCGTGGTCTTTCTTAGCTTTGATGAGCGCTGGGTGCGATGCGTTCAGGTGGCGATGGCAATGTCAACGGCGTTGATGTGGGAGGGCACGGCGGTGGCTGCGGTGGGAGCAGACCGCCGGTCCGACGACAGGAGCCACGAGTCGCCGACCGAAACGGTGACCCTCGAGTTCAACCCAGACGTCTTGCTCTCTGGCAAAACGTTGCGAGCGCTGCACAACCGCTCCATCTCACCCTGGACGTATAAGTAGGGAAACACGCACGCACGCACGCACGCACACATCCATGCAGTTCCATATTGATGACCCTGTGGCGCTCGCTCAGCGTGTCGCAGGACGCGGCGCTCTTCCCTCCCGTGTCTGAGGCCCGCTGCGTGTTGCGCGGCTGCCTGGACTCGAGCGGCGTGGAGGACGTGGGGCTGGAGTCGCGGCCCATCCTGCATCATGTTCTGCTGCTGCGCCGCGTCAAGTCGTCGGGCGCCCCCCCGCATCAGACGCGCCGCTACCGCTTGGAACGCCGCCTCGTCGCTGTCGGCTGCACGTGTGTCAGAGATCAGCAGCGGCCACGCCTCTGACGTGGCCTTGATTGGGAACAAATCTCACCAATAAAATGTGACAAACTCACTGCGTCGTATCCAATTTCTTTCTCTCGCTCGCCCTTATACCCCTCGACGGGAGGCGAAAGTCCCCCAGGCTGATGAACTCTCAGCACTCACGCAGACTCCGAGTCATCACTGTGCAGTAACATCCTGTTACTAAATGTTGTTAGTTACCTGAATGTTGTACAGAGGCTGAGATCAAATTCCCTGTTTGGCATGCACAAGAGAAGAGAAGAGAAGAGAAGAGAAGAGAAGAGAAGAGAAGAGAAGAGAAGAGAAGAGAAGAGAAGAGAAGAGAAGAGAAGAGAAGAGAAGAGAAGAGAAGAGAAGAGAAGAGAAGAGAACGTCTTTATTGCCATTGGACACCAGATAGCGTGCCAATTGGGAGGAAGGGAGGGAGCGCTGCTCTGTCTGTCTGTCTGTCTGTCTGTCTGTCTGTCTGTCTGTCTGTCTGTCTGTCTGTCTGTCTGTCTGTCTGTCTGTCTGTCAAGTGTGCAAAGTTGGGAGTCAAATGGCGGCAAGAGAGGAGAGCCAGGCGGAGAATCAAATCCAAGGCAGTTATGTTGTCTAAAGTCGAGCGGGGGCAAACGCCTTTTATTTTTTGGCGAGTCGTTAGACATTTGATCTTTTGAGTGGTTTAGTCGTCAGAGTTTGGTTCGCGCTTTGCACCAGTGGGTGGCGGTAATGCGCAAGAAGGAGAAAAAGAGGAAGACGAAGAAGAAGTGGGGGCGAGAAGAAGAAGAAGGAGAACGAGCTGAAGAGGGAGACGAAGAAGAAGTGGAAGAAGAAGAAGGAGACAGAGACGAGACGAGACGAGACACCTTAAACAATGGCGGCGCCCGACGCAAGCGTTGGCGTTTTGTCGGATGAGGCAAAGAATGTTGACGATGGGAGAAAAGCTGTGTGTTTGCTCGTGCTCGGCATGGCCGGATCCGGAAAGACGACCTTCGTTCAGGTAGCGCTGCAAAGAAATGGCGCCAATGCGAGCCCCCCTTAGCACAGCATCGAGTGTCACTCACTTGCTTGCTCTTTAAACTTGAGCCACTTGAGTTGATCAGTCATCGTCGCAAACGTCTCAGATTCTTGCAATTTATATTGCGAATGAAATGGACTTACACTGGCTTGAATAATACACAATCCCAACTGATAACTGCTGTACAGGCTTGTGATTCAAGTAGTTGCACTTTCCAAAAGCTTGCTCACTCCCTCTTGGGTGATCTGCTCAACAGTAGTTTTGTTGTCCTTTTTTTTTTTTTTTGTCGGCAAAATCCGCTGACGGCAATAACGGACTGCCCTAATAATGGCCTTGTGGTGGGTTTCTCGTCCGGACGATTCCACAGAGGCTGGCGGCTCACCTTCACACCCTCCAAAGTCCCCCGTACCTCATCAACCTGGACCCGGCCGTTCGCGACGTTCCTTTCCCGGCCAACATAGGTAAGGCGACGCTGGACGCGGCTCCCTTCCCCGCGTGACCTTTCACATTTGACCCACCTGGCGGGCGGCAGACATTCGCGACACGGTCAACTACAAAGAGGTGATGAAGCAGTACGGCCTGGGACCCAACGGAGCCATTGTCACGTCGCTCAACCTCTTTGCCACACGCTTTGATCAGGTGAGCCGGGCTCAATTTGCCCGCCTGTCCGTTTTGGTCCCTGTCATTTCCACGCTCCAAATGTCGTCATGAATGATACGTTTGCTGTGGTTTTAGGTGATGCGTTTCATTGAGAAGAAGCAGCACAGTCACAGGTCAGTTAAGGCAGCGCCAGCAAGAGGCCCATCTGGCACGCTGGTTTTGACGCCGCGCACCCCCCCTCCCTCCGCAGGTACGTGCTCATCGATACGCCGGGCCAGATCGAAGTGTTCACGTGGTCGGCGTCGGGCAGCATCATCACGGAAGCGCTGGTGCGTCACGCGCGCTCCAAGCCGACGCAAACCATTGACGCGCCGGTGCTCGAAGCCGGCGCAAACGATTGATGCGCCGGTGCTCGCCAGGCCTCGTCCTTCCCCTGCGTGGTGCTCTACGTGCTGGACACGTCCCGCAGCGTCAGTCCCGTCACCTTCATGTCCAACATGTTGTACGCCTGCAGGTAGGTCAAGGTAGGTCTTGAGGCTGTGACATTTTGCCATTGAGCCAATGTTTGTCCTTTCAGCATTCTCTACAAGACCAAACTGCCCTTTGTTGTGGTCATGAACAAAGTGAGTGCGCATCATTGTTTTCAGCGCCTCTTTGTTTTGAGGCCAAATGGGAATTTGGGAATCAGCCGGCAGGCTGGCGGCTGGCCACGTTGATGCTGACAGAGGCCCGTCCGTGCGTCTTGCAGACAGACATCATTGGAGAAAGCTTCGCCGTGGAGTGGATGAAGGACTTTGAGGCTTTCCAGGACGCCCTCAACCAGGAAAGCTCGTACGTCAGCAACCTGACGCGCTCCATGAGTCTGGTCCTGGACGAGTTCTATGCCAACCTCAGGGTAACCGAGGCGGCCGCCTCCTTTCAGGGCCCGACGCCCAAGGGTGGCCTCGGCGCTTCTTTCTCTTCTTTTCCCGACGGCGCTCCAAAGTCATTTGCGGTTGTGGCGCAGGTAGCGGGCGTGTCGTCAGTGACGGGCAGCGGATTGGAGGAGCTGCTGGTTCAGGTGCGGGAAGCCGCCGACGAGTACGAAAGGTGAGACTCTTTTGTCTTTTGCTCATTGCGCCCTTGACCCCCCTGGGTTAGGGTAAGGGTTAACCCTCCTCCGAGCGTTATGAAAAGACTCCCGAGCCACTGGTCAAAGTCTCCGCTTGCTGTTGTCTGACTTGCGATCGGCCCGCTCCTGTTCAGTTTGTTTTGTCCAGTGTTGCTCCTGCGCCACTTGAATTTCAGAGCGGGCGGTAAACTCACGGCGTGCGGGGTGGGCCACCGCGCTCCTCGTTCAAACGAGCCAGTCTGCCGCTGAGGCGCAGTTAGCGGGCAATGTTGCGGACGCTAACACGTTAGCCAGCAGTTCCTCGAAATGCTTCAAATCAATCCGGCACTTGCGCTTGTGTTGCTTAGGGATTATCGACCGGAATACGAGAGACTCCGCCAGCAGCTGGTGAGTGTTTCCGAGCGCCCCGGACGGGTGGCGCAGAGTTCGAGCTTCCTCGGTGCCTTTCTCGCTGTCAGACGGATGCTCAAAGCGGAAAGCAGCGGGAGCAGCTGGAGCGACTGGCCAGGGATCTCGGCGCCGTCCACATGCCGTCGGCGTCTGTTGCAGGTGGGCCAAAAAAAAAAAAAAAACCAGCAGTCGGGGGCGCTTCTCCTCACTTGCGTTTTGGCTTGGAAGCGTCAAAAAGTCAGCAGCGGGCGCCTTCCCAAATGAAAGCGCTCGCATGGAATGGAATGCAGACAACAAAATCATGTGCGCTGCTTTTGGTTTCTTTTTATGAGTTATTTCTTAGTTGGTGCATTGGCAACTGGTAGACGTTGAGTGGAAAGAATAGAAAGCAACACAGCTTGCCTTTTTTCTGGGTGGGCCCGTTCCACGGTCGGCGCACGTAACTTCAAGCATTGACAGCTCGCTGGGCGGGTCTTGCCGCTCCTTTCAGTGTTTCAACACGGAGAATACCGTTTCTCATGAAGGTTTTTTTTTTCCTTTTCTTTTCTTGTTTGTTGCAGAAAAAGTCCACGTGGGCGGGCCCAGCGACCTCATCATGACCCGTGGCATCTGTGACTCGGAAGATGACGCAGCGGCGGACAGCGACACGGATGACGTGGACCACAGTAGTAAGATGGGGGGACTTGGATTTGAGTGCGCCGTTTATAGCAGAGGCTTCTATTTGGCACGTCTTCCGAAACCGAAAGCGACGTCTGCAGTCCTTCTCAAGCGCGTTTGCGCTCACCCCTGCAACCTTCTTCATTGTTGTGGCGGGCCGCATGGTAGTTTCCTCGGGAGACCGTCAACGCCTTTTATTATATACAGTATAGGCTAGACTAAAACTGCTGAAATATTGTTAAAAGCTCAATGGTAACAAGAATTTCTCACAATAGCTGTATTTCTTTGAAAGTGAGGACAATTTTTTTTTTTATTGCCACAATTTGTCTTCGGGGGCCACATCAAATGATGTGGCGGGCTGTATCTGGCCCCTGGGCCTGGAGTCTGACACCAATCTTTTTCTTTTCTTGAAATGCTAAACTTGCCTAGTGCTCTGCTGTGCCTTAGGCTTGCTCATTATTCACCTCTTCCTCAATGGAGTTTGGGCCGCTGGAGAACACGGTCGCAATGGCTGGGGATGGAGCATTCGAGCGCTGATCTCTCCTGTGTCATGTGTGTGTTTGTTAACAGAAGTGGAGGAGAGCAAAGAGAAGGACTCCTTTGGAATTTTCCTGCGGGAGAGGAGGGAGGTGGTGGAGGTGCGAAATCGCAAGTGCGGCTTGTCAGAAGGTCCTTGATGGACGCCGAATTGAGCCAAAGACGGTCGAGCCGAGATTTTTGCTGACGGCGCCATCCGCAATGAGTGTAAAAAAGGCCAAATATGAACCAAGTTAAAGGCTTGTGTTTTAATTTAAAATTCAATTATTTAGGGGAAGCCTTTTTTTCTTGGAACACGCTTATTGGGGCATAATCCCTGCTTTGAATGAGTTTTGTTCTTGTTGTTGTTTTTTCTGTCTCTCTTAACCTTAATGCGTTTGTAATGTAGGCTGTGGATTGAGTCCCTATCTCCACTGGACTAACCCACTAACCCTGTTCTCTGGTTTTCCAAATATGAAATCTCCATGTGTGTGTTTTGTCCAAAATAAAAGTGGCACGTGCTGGAGGCTTTTTGGCACTGATACCCAAAATGCGCGAGTCTTGTTCTTTAATTCAACTTTGAGTGGGATCACCACCAATTTTACATGGATATTGTATTGAATGATGTCTTTTTGTTTTCTGTGTTTTCTTTAGTACATTCTGGCCAGATCAGGCCAGCCCCACCCAGCAATATCAGCAGCCGCAATCTCTCCACAAATTCCCTCAACAGACACTGTCCGCCGTTGGTCACTCAGCTGGTGAGTAGTACGTACATAGAGCGGCTGGCTGCTGTGGTACGTTGGCCAATCGTCCAGAAGCTGTCCGAACCACGCGTCAAACTCGTTCAATCCGATTGTATATTCGTTAAAGCTCGCTGCTCTGAAGATGCTGCACTTTAGCTGGCCGAGGTTTTACTGCTTCAATGAACTTTTCAAATCATTTCAAGCAGCAAAAGTGGCCAAAAAAGGCCGTGTTTGTTGTAGCAAAGATGGCAACAATGGTTGCCTGTGTGCAGCACTATTAAGGATGTATGGCGCATGCGCAAGGTTAAAGGGCCACAAAGACAATTACAGAAAAGACACATGGTGGTTTTTTTTTTTTTATTGCAATTGAGACACGACAGATAGTGTGGATTTAAAAAAAAAAAAAAAGACAGGCAATTTTGCTATCGGGCTGAGCGACGCGTTTGAAAGTTCATGGCATTTTAAAATCGCTCGTCTCGTGACTATTTTGCCAAATGATGAACTTGTTCAGAGGCTGAAATTCGGACAGCTAACCACGAGCGACTCATCCGATGATCGATTGGTTGTCGAGAGGAGTGGCTAAGTTGCGGCATGAAGCGCGTAGTTGGTCAGGTCGGTCCGTCCTGGCCAAGCTGTCGTGTCACTTGCCATAAGAGTCGCAGGAGCGCGTCTGCCTTGTATGGAAAAAGTTTCTTGTGTTGCAGCCTGGCCAGCAAGAGGTGTAGCTGGAGTAGACAACGCCTCGCTCTCCCCAGCGTGTGCTCGCCCGTCCGCCGCCGCCGCCTTCGCCCTTCTCCGTCTCGGCCAAAGGGAACCCTTGGCGGCGCCTCCGCGTCCAGTCGCCGGCACGAGGCGGCGAAACCCCGCCGTTCAGTCCTCAGGTAGCGCAGGTAGCGCAGAAAGTACTCCAGGAAGCAGGTTTCCGTCGACATGAGGAAGTCCAGCAGGATGCGGTGGTCCCACCAGACGGCGCGCAGGAGGAACAGGAAGTGGCAGTGCGGGTTGCAGCCGGCGGCGCAGGGGGCTTCGGCGCTCGCGGAGTTCTCTCTGCCGGGAGGGACAAAGGCGCATTTGCTCTTGGCAGGGGCGGCGATACCAATGGTGAAAATCCACTCAGCACGAGCGAGCCACTTGAATTTTCTTTTGGCTTCACAAATAGTGACCAGTCCGCTCCCAGTGTGGCTATGCATGGCAGCAGCCTCCGACTGGTGTGTGAATGTGCGGCACTGTGAAGCTCCAAATACGTGCAGTCCAGTGACGTACCTGAGGCGGAGGAAGATGACGAGCGCCGCTTTGGCCGCTTCCATCATGTCGTCGTCCTGCTCGCCAAACAGCAGCGGGAGGAGCGCGCAGTCGTGGTCGGCGTCCGTCGGCCGCACGCCCCTCTGGCGCAGGAACCGCCACAGACGCGTCAGATGGCTGCCGGCCTCCCCGTCGCCTGGACAAATGTGGCGCGGTGATCGTGGGGGACCGCGAGACCGGCGCTCTCATGATCACCGCAAGGGTCAAAAAAGGTTTCCCGTCTGAGCCGCACAAGCGCACGTCTTGACGGCTACAAAGCGTGGAAGACATTGCCACATATGCCAGGCGGCACAAACAAGAAAATGGCCCATGTCGTCATGGCCACAGGAAAACATCCATCCGTCCGTCTGTCCAAACGCAGGGCAGGAAAAGCATGCTCGTCATTTTGCTGTTCTCACCTGTGGCGGCGGACGTCACGTGATACTGGACGCTTTTGATGAGCAGCAGGCTAACGGCACGCAGCATGGCCGTGTCGCACTCGCCGTCTTCGCTGCCTCCTTTGGTGTTGCTCGACCCGCCGAAAAAGGTCAGCGACTCGGCGCTCACGCTCGACATCCAATCGCCCGCCGCTGCATCCAACACGGCGGCGCTGAGAGCGCCGAGGTCGGCGGCGCTCTCTCCGCACGTTCCCAGCCAGTCCTCGCCGGCCGTGCGCAGCGCCGCCCGCTTCAGCAACAGCGCCGCCCTCTTGCTGACAAAGTAGAGTGGCGCGCGGCTGACGGCAGCTACCAACGCGGCGGCGTGGACGTACGTCAGCCGTGGGCTCCCGCCGCCGGATGCCATGAGGAACTCCAGCAAGTCCAGCAGGTGACAAAAGGTGTCGGCGAGGCCAGATGCGCCGGCCGCGCTGAGGAACCTGGATGCTGCGGTGCAGACGCTCACGTCAAAGGCCGCGACGAGCGTCCTGACCAGTTCTGATGGATCAAAGACAAAAGTCAGCCTCTTCTTTTTGGTCGGGACGTCGCGCCCATCAAACCACGGGCCCGTCCGTGCCTTTGCGCTACGGAAGGATGCAGCACTTTGCAAAGCTCTGGTGTGCCAGCCTCAGAGCTGCTGAGCAACTGGCCTCCTGCCGGTGCTTTACTTTAGGGTGTGTGACATTTGACCTGGGCGCTTGGCGCGCAGAAGTTCCCGGAGGACGTGCGTCAGCGACCACAAGCAGGCGTCCAGTTGGGGGCCAGCGGGCAAGCTGAGCAGTGCCTGCTCGCAGGTCCCGTGCCAGGAGGGATGGAGCACGCCCTATGGTTGGGTCATAAAGGTACGTCGGACATAAAGGTATTTGTCTGGAAATGACTGCGCACTTGTCAAACATCAGCTTAAGCGTTGGCCCTGCTGCTGCCGCTGAGGCTGCTGCTGCTGCATCTGCCTGGGCGCTTCTGACTAAATTGTCTTCTTGTGGCTGGATGGATTTGTATCGCCTTCTCTTAATCGTGGAATAAAGCACTTACGGATACTTGCAGTTGGTAGAGGACACATGCGGAGGCGCTCTTCGCAGCCAAGTGACGGACCACTTGATCTCGCTCTTCACACGCAAACGTTGCCACCTGCCGCGCGTTAGCGTTAGCATCGTGAGCTGAGGCGGGACGCCGCGCCGAGCCGAGCCGCGCCGCGCCGCGCGACACTCACTCACCATCTGAGACACGACGTCCAGGTCCCGAAGCAGGACCTCCAGCGTGTCTTGGACGAAGCGGGCGAGGTGTGACGTGGGAGCCGTCACCGTGGCAACCATCCTGCCGATCAGCGTCAGAGCCAAGCAGGTCGCATCCTGAGCCGCCGCGCCGTAGCGAGGATGGACGTGCACGCCGTCGATGATCGCGCGCGCCACCTGCTCGGCGTCTTGCTTCGGTTTTGTAGCACGCGCGTTCACCAAGCACTCGTAAACCTCAGCGAGGACAGCCACGAGCTTCCGAGGCGCTGCGTCGGGGGACGCCATCTTTGAGGGGGACTGGCGTCACGTGACACGAGGCGTCACGTCCAGACGCGGGCTTGTTCTCTCTCGCTTTCTCAAACTGTAAACAAAGACCGGTTTTGTTGTTAGCAAGCTTTGATATCCTACATGTATTATTTAAATGTGTAATTATTTTCCAGCAACGGGCCACAGAGTAATGCAATTTCTAAAAAATAAAGTTGGACGGGAAAATGCACGTGGCATAAAGAGGGTTCGGGCGTCATTAGATGCAGCGTCACCATATACTAATGAGCGCCACAGCATAATATAACTTTCTCCCACTTTTAAACAGTACGTACCAAAACCCCCAAAAAGATGCTAATCAATCATTCAAGTTCGAAAGATTTCTTTCATCTAGCTTTCAACGACGTTCTACGAGCCAGCTTCAAATATGTCGATTGATTCCATACGCACGTTGCAATGGACGGGACGGACGCGATGTGACGTAGTAACGCCGTCCTCATGTAGAGGGCGGTAACTCAAACTGCGAGCAGTCAGTCGCTGTCTAACGAAGAAGAAAAGCTGGCAAATCCTGTTTGGGATCGTCTGCCGAATGCCGATCCGTCTCCCTTCGCCTAGCCGAGTCAACAGCGCTGACGGTTAAGTAGGGCTCATTAACAGTGATAATAGAGTTCCTTGCGATCATTTAGTCGCCTCGTGGCGTGGCGTGGAATTTGAGGCCAAATGGACGACGTGGAGATTGCGGACGTGGACGAGAACGGCGAGGTCCTACCGGAAGAGGGCGAGAAAGTGCTGAAGCGGCAGCAGCAGCAGCAGCAGCAGCAGCAGCACGACCACCTGTCGTCTGTTGGCTTCATGGGTAGGTAACCAAAGATTGGTAACTTGAACACTCAAAGCAACAACTCGGTTTTGGTCACCGTACGTGTTGACGCTTCTGTGCGTCTTTTGGGTCACATGTGACCGACCGCACGTTAGCTCTGTTCGAGACTGACACCCAAAAGGCACGTTTGACAGGAAAGCAGCATCCGCCAACGCAATCACACAAATGGCGCAGTCCTTACGGGCGAGGCGAGGCGGGAGCTCAGTAACACATGAATCCTATCTTACCTGCGTTTTGTTCACATGGGAACTCTTTGCGCTTGTCCGTGACACCAATCAATGTGGGCGGGCACGAACACCAGTTGTTGCAGCTTTTCCGAGAAGCCATTTCCTGCTATCACAGGAGGATGATATGAAAATGTGGCCAATGACGAGTTGTGCCGTGGTATATGACTTTTGGAACTCAAATGATCAGCTCGCTGAAGAAGCTGGATAACGACAACAACAACAAAAAAAAGGAAAAGAAGAAGAATCCGGTTAATGTGAACATTTGATCGTCAAGTCACCCGTTGTCATTTCGTAAGACTTTTCCACCTTCGCTCTGTGTTTGATTTGCACAATTTTAGTCGGCGAGCCGCTGTGGGCGTACGGCTGCTACCTGCTGGTGACGCTGGCTGCGCTCTGCACGCTGCTGATCTACCTGGCCAAGAAGAGGAGGAGCAAGTCCCTCCCTGCCCCCACCCTGCAAGGTTACTCGCCGTCATTACCTTCAAATGATAGCGGGCGGGCGGGCGGGCGGGTAGGCCGGGCATCTTTTGGCATCTAGCGGTCTATTGGCTCGTACGCACGCTTCCACCGTAACGCTGGAAGGAGTTGAACGACTCGAGCTCGCGAGTGGCGGGGCGAGTCAGTGCCGGCGTTTTTGAGTGCCGACACTGATGTTGATGTGTAGACGCCGAGGAGGTGGTGAGGCGGCAGGAGGCCATGGAGGCGTCTCGGAGGAAGATGCAGCAGGAGCAAGACGCCAAGGCGGCCATTTTCAGGGAGAAGCGCAAGCAGGTGAAGGGCAAGCGAGCGAAGCGCAAGCAGGCGGAGCGCAAGCAAGCGGAGCGCACGCAGGCGGAGCGCACGCAGGCGGAGCGCACGCAGGCGGAGCGCACGCAGCCGGAGCGCACGCAGCCGGAGCGCAAGCAGCCGGAGCGCAAGCAGCCGGAGCGCAAGCAGCCGAAGCGCAAGCAGCCGCAGCGCAAGCAGCCGGAGCGCAAGCAGCCGGAGCGCAAGCAGCCGAAGCGCAAGCAGCCGAAGCGCAAGCAGCCGAAGCGCAAGCAGCCGAAGCGCAAGCAGCCGAAGCGCTCCGGCGAGACGGCCGGCGCCTTCCTCGTGTGACCTGTGAACCGACGTGTGCCTTAGCAAGAGGAGGAGAAGAGGAGGCAGAAGATTGAGGAGTGGGACAGCCTGCAACTGGGCAAAAGTTTCAAAGGGGCTTCTAGACGATTGCAAGAGGTCAGTGACAAACGTGGGGAGGTTCCTCCTCCGCTTGCTCGCGTGGCTCCTGACGTGTTGTCTAACCTCCGCAGAGCAGCGACGAGGGTGCCTCATCCAGCACCGCGCTCAAACCCAAGAGCCATAAGAAGCCGCTTCGCAGCTCAGGTAACGCAAAATGCAAGGAACCCAAATTGCCACTAATATGCGAAGGAAGGCTGCTGGCTCTTCTCGGCGGACTCCGTCAAACACCTCAGTGCAATGGAGCCCGAGAGGAGCTAATCCATGCACTGCCCCCCAGTCATTTGAGCACCTTGCTTTCAAAAAGAAAGCGACATGTGAGCTGACTTTGCTGTGTGCTCGCTTGCTCGCTCAACGGGTTCTTGTCGTTGTCTTTCAGAGTACAGTCCTCTGAGCGGCGAGGGCGGCGGCTCGTGCTCGTGGCGCCCCGGCAGGCGGGGCCCGTCGCCTTCGGGCGGATGAGGTTAGAGGAGGTCGCGCGGGACGACCTCCACGTATGTGCGCCCGCCGCACGCAGGCACCGGCTGACATCGGCTCGCGGCTCCTCGGAAGGAACGTGCATTACGCTCCGGCGAACCCCCCGCTCATCTACGTAAGATGAATGGCAGCATAAGAATCCAGGAATTCCTACAATGGTTCGCTGCAGTGTGTGTTAGCGTGCCGGTCCTCGCCGCGAGCTCGGGATGACGTCGCGCTCGGAAATGGTCGCCGACCAGCGAGCGAGGCTGATGAACGTCGGCGTCGGTGTCTCCTCTCGGGCTTTAAATTCTTGTACGTTCTCAAGATTGGCATTGCGACAGCTCACACCGGAAAGGCTTCGCACCTGCTTTTTCTTTTTCCGGATGTCTCAGATGTTTGAGGCGCGGCAATTCTGAAAAATTTTCTCTCGCGGGCTGCTGACGTTACGCGGCGCTAACGCCGCAGCTCTGCTTACCTTTCGACCAGGACGTGATTCTCCTCGATCCGATTGGCTCGTTTGCTCCGGAACTTCTGGAGATGGGCGAGCTTATGTCAACGGACCCGGTGGGGCGGAGATTGACAAAGGCGCATTTAAAGGAATGCCGTCGGATTGACTTGCGTATTTGATTTCATGCTCGCCACAGACGCGACATGTATAAGAGAGTCCCCTTTTCACGTTCTGGCCGCTGGACTCAAAACAAAACTTTCCTCTTCTGCTGCCCACATTTTGAAGCAATAAATCAAACCATGTCAACTTCAGACTTTACAGTCTCTCTCTCTCTCTACCCCTCCTAGTTAAAATGGTGACTGTAAACCACAGGTGTCAAACTCAAGGCTCGGGGGCCAGATACGGCCCGCCACATCATTTTATGTGGCCCGCGAAGACAAACTGTGCATCAAATTCGTGTGTCATTACTAGAATTGCAAATTGTCTTCACTTTTAATCTTTATTTTTTTTATTTTTTTTTTATATTTGACCAGTTTTTACTCGTCTGATTTGAAAACGAGTTATTTGTCAGTTTGTTTCTTAGCTTTTACTGTATATAATATGAGGTGCTCATACATGTATTTGGGTTGACAGTCATAATGGCCCTCCGAAAGAAGTTATGACTACAATGCGGCCCGCGAAAAAAAATGAGTTTGACACCCCTGCTGTAAACAATGGTCAACATAGGCCGAACGGCATTTTCCGCACTGGGCTTGCTCGTCGTTGTAATTACAGCTAATAGCCACCTAGGGACCGTCCGCCACTAGATTGCCTCAGCGGCGTACATGAACTGCGTGCCCCACAATCGCCGTCCAGATTCCCCATAAATTTGTCCCAATCCTGTCCAGTGCTCTTCAGTGAGCGGCGGAGAATTTGTTTTCACCGATTGGACCGCCGTCTTGATAAGTGCACTTGTGTCTGACCGTTTTTTATTGTCGAGCAAGAAAGCTCAGCAAACATTATAATTGTGCCCTCATTTGGAAATGTGGTCCTCGTCAGGTTTCTGTTTCGTAATCCTATTGCAGCAATTGAAAGTGGTGAGCCAGGAAAAAAGGTCCACAAAGAGAGTGAGGGCAGTTGTGAGTTGCGTGCGCTTTTTCCCATGCGACCTGAACGCCTCTGGAACAACCTCTTGGAGGAGGCCCACGTACGGAAGCCCGCTAAGCTCAAACGCGCTCGTGCACTCTCCATCGGTGGACGTCCTGCTGCCAACTTGGCCGAATAGCCCAGCCGACGCATTCTCAACACCTGCAATCCTGCGAGCGATTTGGAAAGTCGCCGGCCGGCAGCTCGCGCCGAGTTGGGCCGGGCCCGGCCGAGCGAGCATGTGAGCGGACGGCTGGCAGGCAGGCAGGCAGGCAGGCTAGCGGTTTTCGGGTATGCTACGTGGGCACAAGAAGAAGCGGAAGAAGAAGAACCACCAGCGAGACGCAGAAGGCGCGTGGCCGACACTCGGCATCTTTTCCCATCGGACATGATTTCATGCTTGTCTGGAGGGATGGCAGGTCGGAGCCGGAGAGCTTGGTTGAGCGTCCTGCTGGGTCTGGTGCTGGGCTTCACGCTGGCCTCTCGCCTCATCCTGCCCAAGGCCGCGGAGATCGCCAAAGGCAACCCGGGCGGCTGCCGCCTCAACGAGCGACTCGGCGCCGCTGGCGCCCTATGGCCACCTCGCGACAGCCGCCCGCCGGCCACGGAGACGACGGCCTCGGGAGCCGCGCGCTCCTCTGACTTCCTCTTCGTGGGCGTCATGACCGCGCAAAAGTACCTCAACAGCCGCGCGGTGGCCGCGCACAGGTAGGCGCGCTGCGCTCAAGCATCTCCTCGTCAGGTGGCAAACTGCTACTGTTGGAAAGATAAACTGCCAGAGCGTTCAAGGAAAAGCCGGAGTCAACTTACTGTCGAGAAGCTCAACGATTCGTTCTCGATTGATTGTGTCAACTTGCCCCGTCGAAAAAGTTTACGACAAAAGCTAACGGAAAGGAAGTGACGCGGCGTCAGCTTGTCGTGGGTTTAGTTGTAGGTCGTCACGAGTGAGACTTGGCTTTATCCTCGAGTAGGCAAAAGTGGAAACTCCTTCAAGGGGAGCCAAATAATGCTTACGGTCCCTCCGGCGGACGTTTTGCTCCTTTGCAGAACGTGGGCCCGGAGCATCCCGGGCCGGGTGGAGTTCTTCTCCAGCGAGGGCTCCAATGCCTCGGCGCCCGTGCCGCTGGTGGCGCTGCGCGGCGCCGACGACTCCTACCCGCCGCAGAAGAAGTCCTTCCTGATGCTCAAGTACATGCACGACCACTACCTGGAGCGCTACCAGTGGTTCATGCGGGCCGACGACGACGTCTACGTCAAAGGCCGGCGTCTGGAGAGCTTTCTGCGCCGCCTCAACGGCAGCGCACCCATCTTCCTGGGCCAGACTGGCATGGGCGCCCGCGACGAGCTGGGCAAGCTGGCGCTGGAGCCTGGCGAGAACTTCTGCATGGGCGGGCCCGGTGTGGTCATGAGCCGAGAAGTCCTGCGCCGCGTGGCGCCGCACCTGCGCCGCTGCCTGCGCCAGATGCACACGGCGCACGAGGACGTGGAGGTGGGGCGCTGCGTGCGCCGCTTCGCCGGGGTCCAGTGCGTCTGGTCCTACGAGGTCAGTCTGCCGCCGGGTGCTGTTGTTACCCCTCCAGCTAAGCCATCACGGGATCCTTGTTTGAATCCCACAAAGCGCAATTGTTCTCCATGTGCCGAGGTGAGGAACACGCAGAGGAACGCCGCGGTTGAAAATGTCAACGCCTCAGTCAGACCTTTTGTCTGGTTGATTTTCTCAGGCACGGCAGTTTCTTCAAAAAGATCTTACACGCCGCACGTGTACGCTGGCAGGAATTATCTATGTCCCCCCCCACACACACTCAAACACACGTCGATACCAACAGGGTGTCGTCAGTTTAAACGGGCATGGATTTTCCAGCAAACGAGGGAATACTTGATCTTTGTCACAGTTGGGCCTTTTGCTCACGGAAGACACGGATCCGGACGGATTTGAATGCTGCGGTCGGTCGGTTGAGGCGCAAGCGTGGCCGCTGCTTTGTTTGAGTCACACTCGCCTCGCCTCGTCAGGCACCGGCGCTCATCTGTCAAGCGGCCTTTGCCGCTACCCGCTCCGTTAACTTTCCCCGGCCGGCGCCATGGAGTCAAGCTTCGACCTTCCTGACCCACATCTTGGCGCTAGCATCCAATTAGGGTGGATTAGCAGCTAAGCGTCTTAGCGCCAACCCGTGCGCCGGCCGGCGCCGCCGCCTGTTGTCGGAAAAGCGCCCAGGCCACCCCTCCGACTTTTTTTTTTTTTTTTTTTTTGCATCAAGGTTAGGGTTAGTATCGCCTCCTATCGCGTCACGGCCTCAGGACGCAATGAACTGTTCGCTGCGCTGGCTCAGGCAAACCGGTCACAGGCGGCATTCGCTCCAGTGGCCGTTTCCTCCAACGGGGAAAAAAGAAGTCACTTTGACCCAGACGGCTTTAATTTGGACTTTGGGCGTGATGTTTGGACCCGCCCGTGTTTGCTTGGGAAGGCAGCTGTTGCCTCGCAGTTGTTTTTTTTCTTTTTTTTTCCCCACTTCTCCCGTCCCATCAGTTAAAGAGAAGCGTTTCACGTTGGCGGCTGCCACGCTCGCTCGCCCACAAACTGGGCGGCTCCCTCCCTCCCTCCCTCAGCCGTCTTTGTTTTGGAGCCAGCAAAGCAGGGCTCGCCTGGGAACGGCAACTGCGTCGGCACGAGTAGCGTAGCGAGGTGTCTCCCCTCCCCCGGACGGTCTACTTTTAGAAAGGCCGCAGCAGCGGGAAGCGGCGACAGCTGTGACCAAAAACGTCTAAATTCCACAAAGATGGACTCTTCTTGACATGCTGCCAGTCACGCTGCCCCCCGATGGCAAAGGCGTGCGCACTCGACGGCTCGGCACAGTGAATGAAAGCAATATGGCCGATTTCCAGCTCTAGCCCGCGTGAAAATTCAAAAGGCCGCATTTGTCGGCCGCATTTTCAGGAAACAAAGTCACCGGTGCGCACGAGCTAACCGCGTCTCCGTTGTAACGCCGGCCGCGCAGATGCAGCAGCTGTTCTACGAGAACTACGAGCCCGACAAGAAAGGCTTCATCCGTGAGCTGCGCAGCGGCAAGATTCACCGGGCCGTCACGCTGCACCCCAACAAGAGCCCGCCTCACCAGTATCGCCTGCACGCCTATCTGTTGAGCCGGCGCGCGGCCGCGCTGCGCCACCGCACCGTGCGCCTCCACCGCGAGCTGGTCGGGATGGCGCGCCCGGGTGCCCCCGATCCGAGTCGCGAGGACCGGCTGCTGGGGGCGTCGCCTTCCTTCATGAGGTTCCGGCCCCGCCGCCGCAGCGACGTGCTGGAATGGGACTTCCTGAGCGCCAGGCACCTCTTCACCGCCTGGGACGGGCAGCCGCCCCGCCGCGGGACCGACGCCGCGCAGCGCCAAGCCCTCGACGACATCGTCATGCAGGTCGGCGAGCTGAGAGCGGCGCGAGCGACCAAAACGCTCCCGCTCGCCAAAATAGAATCCGCGAGCAAAGTAGCTCAAGGAAAAAAAGTTAACCACGGCAAAAATGACACGCTGCGACATCTCCCGCAGGTGATGGAGATGATCAACGCCAACGCCGAGACCCGCGGCCGCGTCATCGACTTCAAGGAAATTCAGTACGGCTACCGACGGGTCAACCCGCTCTACGGCGCCGAGTACGTGCTGGACCTGCTGCTGCTCTACAAGAAGCACAAAGGCAGGAGCGTGACGGTGCCGGTGCGCAGACACGCGTACCTGCAGCAGACCTTCAGCCGCATCCAGTTGCGCGAGGAGGGGCCCACCGACGCCAATTCCCTGGCGGCGCACGTCGACCGCCACTCGGACTCGCTCTCCTTCCTGTCCCTCACCTCCCTGAAGATGCTGGTCCCCTTCAAGCTGGCGCCGGCCGTCGGCCAGCGTGCGGACGCCGGCCGTGACGACAAGGTCAACATCCTGGTGCCGCTGTCGGGCCGCTACGACGTCTTTGCGCGCTTCATGGCCAACGTGGAACGCGTGTGCCTGATCCCCAAGCAGAACGTCAAGCTCCTCGTCCTGCTCTTCAACGCCGACGACGGCGCCGAGCGGGTCAAGCAGGTGGAGCTGATGCGCGAGTACCACATCAAGTACCCGCGGGCCGAGCTGGAGATCAAAGCCGTGGCCGGCCCCTTCTCGCGGGCGCTGGCGCTGGAGGAGGGCTCAGCGCGCTTCTCCGACCATTCGCTGCTCTTCTACTGCGACGTGGATCTCCTCTTCACCGCCGACTTCCTGCAGCGCTGCAGGGCCAACGCGGCGGCCGGCCGCTCCTCCTACTTCCCCGTCGTTTTCAGCCAGTACGACCCCAAGGTGGTGTACGGCGGCGGCACGCAACGCGCCGACGCCAACCACTACGCCTTCACCGCCAAGACGGGCCTATGGAGGAACTTTGGCTTTGGGGTGGTGTGCGCCCACAAGGGCGATCTGTTCCGCGCCGGGGGCTTCAACACCACCATCCGGGGTTGGGGCCTGGAGGACGTGGACCTCTTTGACAAGTTCCTGCGCTCGGGCGTCGCGCCGTTCCGCAGCAGCGACCCGGGCATTGTGCACGTGCATCACCCGGTCACCTGCGACCCCCACCTGGAGCCGAGGCAGCACAAGATGTGCTTGGGGTCCAGGGCGTCCTCGCGGGGTTCCGTGCGCCAGCTGGCCCAGCTATGGTTGGACAAGAAGCAGCTGGGCCCGCCACTGGCCGCCAACGCCTCGCTTCGCCTGACAGCCTGACCCCGCCCAACTGCAGTCATTCATTTCTTGGCCACCGGCGGCCGCCGCGCAGGCTCGCTTTTTTAAATATCACCGACGTTTTGATCTCTGGACTATTTTTGAATTTCGTTCCGTACCTTCTCGTTGGTGGACATTATGACGTCAAACTCGCCAGCCGATTGGAGAAGGGCTTTCTCGAGGAGGAGAACACTGGAAAAGGGTCACGGCGTGGTCCTTTTGGACCAGATTTTCCTTTGGCCCAAAAAGACGCTGGCCAAAATTCTCAAGGGCTGCTCAGTTACTGGGCCAATGTCAGTGTTTCTGGTGGACCCCCAATTCACAAAGTTGAGAAAAGAACTTTTTTCTAATTTTTTGTTTTGTTTTTTACTCTTCAACTCTTTAAGTGGAAAGTGTGTCTAAAAAAATAAATGTTCATTTTTCATTTTTGAATCTCACTTTTATTTATACCTTTTTGTGAAATATTTCTATTGTTTATGTAACGTTTTTTTATTTTCACCTTTACTGATTTTAATTTTAATCTTGGCAGTGCAGAGAAAAAGTTATTCAAATGAGGGGGCGGGTTTTGTCGGAGGCGTTATTAAGTCCTTCCGTGTGATCGTCACGAACCCGGCGGGTCAAGGGCCGACGAAAACCGCCCCCATTTCTCCATTTTTTATGACAACTGAGAGAAAAGCACCCACCCAGCCTTTTTGGCTTGTGTTTTGTAGAACGACAGCCAAGCAGGCCAAACTGAATAGGCTGCATTGACTGTTTGTGCACAGAGGGTGGCAGCATGTCCCCAAGAGAGAATAGAGCATCCCGTGCGAGTAACAATTGAGGGTGGCTTAGAATAGCAGATACTTTTTTACAGAGTTCTTGTGACTTAAGTTTCGAATTCCAAATTGAATTTCGGCCATGAGTGCGTTTCGGATAATGTGAGACTCCATTTCACAAGTTATGAAGAGTTTTGGCACTTTTAGTCCTCCGTACTCGGGCGGGGGCGTCGCCGTTATTGTGAAGTCATGATGACGGAAGTGACGACGGTGACGCTTCCGAGCTCAGGCGGACTTTTGATTAAAGCTAACAGTTTTGACGCCTAAAGATGCACTCGAGTTCGATGCGTGTGCAGAAGGCCGTTGCAAGATTTTTGGAGCCGCGGCGACTACGGACCAAGATGCAGCACTGACAACAAGTTGGCTCTTTTGTTTTTGCTTGGCTTCTGCTGCCGCTGCTGCCGCCGCCGCTGCCGCTGCTCGTTTCCCTGGCGTCTGGACGCTGATTGGTTCGTGAGATGTCCACTCGCCGTGTGTTCACTGTTGTCTTTTGTTGGCTTGTCGCGCTGCACAAACGCAACACTTTGGCACACGTGCCCCTCGTCGGCACGCCGCACCACACTTGAGTCCCAAGCGCAGTTCCAAATACACAAATCGCAACACTTTGTTTGGGTTAGCCTCCACGGCTAACTAGTGCTAGCTTGGCGGCACAACATTTGAGTGAGTTCATGTTCATTCATACGTCGACACCAAACGTCAAATTCGGCCACACGAAACGTCTTCACACTCTCGCTTGCTGGCTTCGACAGTGCGCGCCCGCCTGCGCGTGCGCGCCTCTACACTTTGTTAGCCTGCGCGCGCGGCTAACAGTGCTAGCGAAAACCACCACATTCTGAGTCAACCAAAGTGTCACGTTCATGTAACTGTCGGCCGAAACTGTCAAGTTGGGTCACTTGACGTTTTCTTTGTTTACACTCGCATGCGGCTGTTGCTGAAGTCTTTTTATTGAGTGATTGGGGAGGAACGACTTAGTTTCGCATTCCGGGGGACCGGAACGAGATTTTCAGGTGGAGGAACTATTCCGGTCGCTTTGAGCAAATAATCGCTGCATTAAAATCTCAAGAGAAGGATTTCTGTGCTTGCTCACTCACTCACTCACTCACTCACTCACTCACTCACTCACTCACTCACTCACTCACTCACTCACTCACTCACTCACTCACTCACTCACTCACTCGAGAACTTGTTGTGTTGCAGGAAATTCAAGTCAAAGCTGGCAAGCGTCCGCTATGAAGAAGAGAAGTTTGTCTCTTCAGCTGGTGAAAAGGTAGAAGAAAATCAGATCATGAAATTGATTTAATCTGGCTTCCGTTTCTTGTGTCCAATCCCTAAACAAAGCGTTGATATTTGCAGCGGCGATCCCCAGACGCGCAGAATATTTCACCTTGTCTTTCCCCGCTAAAGCTTAGGTCAAAGATGAACATTCCCGTTCCCAAATGTGACGATAGGATGCTGAACTGTAGGAACCCCGAGCTCCACGAGGAGCTGCAGATCCAGGCGGCGGTGGCGGCGGGTGACGTGTACACGGTGCGCCGCATGCTGGAGCGCGGATACTCACCCAAGATCCGCGACGCCAACGGATGGACGCTGCTGCACTTCTCGGCCGCCAAGAGCAAGGAGCGATGCGTGCGCGTCTTCCTGGAGCACGGAGGTCAGCCAAACGTCCGTCCGTTCGCGCGCGCCGATTCCGAGTGCCTTCGTCAAATCACGAGCAGGCCGTGAGACGATGCGGATGAAATACTTGCGAATGAACCCACTCTCAGCCCCGACGTCGTCGGCGGCCACGTAGCACCGTCCTAAGCGACGTTCCCCTCTGCTCAACGACGAATTACTCTTCATATCAAAGGGACGGACGGTAAAGCCTAGATGGTTCATTTTTCACGAGCCAGCCCAAGTTATGTCTTTTTTGGGTTTGTTTTAGCTAGCAGGAAAATGAAAAAAAGTTCGCATTTTCTGCTTTATCCATTCATTTTGGAGAGCAACGGCTGCCCACTTTGAATGAGGAATAGAGGCACGCAGCCCTCCCTTCAGTGTCTTGCGGTGATGTCACGGAAGGAAGCCATCCCGTTGGAGATCATTGTTGAGACTATGGCTTCAAAAACGGCTATCAATTCGCACCAAAATTGACACGGCAACTTACGACGTGTGAAAAGGATTAGGCTCTCCGCGGCTGATTTTCGTCACGTCTGTTGATTTCCTTTCACCGCTCACCAACATACGCAAACGAGAGAAGAAGCAGAATTGTTCATACGTCGCTCGTAATTGAAGTTTTGCTGCTGCCCGCGCTTCTAAGTCCCCGGCGCTTTTCTTTTTTGCGTTGTCTTTACCATGCTCGTCGCTTTGGAAAATACCGGTGGGTGGGGCTGTCATCCATCCATCCATCCATCCATCCATCCATCCATCCATCCATCCATCCATCCATCCATCCATCCATCCATCCATCCATCCATCCATCCATCCATCCATCCATCCATCCATCCATCCATCCATCCATCCATCCATCCATCCATCCATCCATCCATCCATCCATCCATCCATCCATCCATCCATCCATCCATCCATCCATCCATCCATCCATCCGTTGTAATATCCACGGAGAGCTTTGCGGCCATCTGAACATCCATGGGTTACGAGCGATTTTGCCGCCCAGAGTTTTGTTTTGGTTTGATAGTCGTCTGCCTCTCGGCCCGCAGCGGACCCGACGGTGAAGGACTTAATCGGGGGCTTCACGGCGCTGCACTACGCCGCCATGCACGGGCGCGCTCGCATCGCCCGCCTCATGCTGGAGTCGGACTTTTGCGGCGACATCATCGACGCCAAGAGCTACGACGGCTGGACGCCGCTGCATGTGGCGGCCCACTACGGCCGCGACTCCTTTGTGCGCCTCCTGCTGGAGTTCTGCGCCCGAGTGGACCCGCTGAGCGACAAGGGCACCACGCCGCTGCAGCTGGCCATCATCCGCGAGCGCTCCAGCTGCGTGCGCATCCTGCTGGACCACGGCGCCAACATTGACATTCAGAACGGCTTCCTGTTGCGCTACGCCGTGAGTAAGGGCAACCACTCGTACTGCCGCATGTTCCTCCAGCGCGGCGCCGACACCAACCTGGGCCGGCTGGAGGACGGCCAGACGCCGCTGCATCTATCGGCGCTGCGCGACGACGTGCTGTGCGCGCGCATGCTCTACGCTTACGGCGCCGACACCAACGCCAGGAACTACGAGGGCCAGACGCCCGCCGCCGTCTCCGTCAGCATGTCCAGACACAACAGGCCATGTCTGGACTTCCTGCAGGACGTCACAAGTGAGTACAAAGCGGCGTCTCCCCAATCTCCCTTTCCTTCGGGCCGTGGCGAGGAAACGAGCATAGATCGAACGACACGTCTTACCTCGTGTGCTTTTTTTCCCCCCCAAGCATGTTCCAAAGTGAGTTTTTTTGTGACCACGTCGCTCGTCTTTTGAAACACTCGCCGAGAGGGATTTTTCTATTCTTTATTTTTGGGGGAGAGCGCGTGATACACAAAAAGTATGGGGTATACATATTGTCCATGCATTCAATTCAAACAAAGCCAAAGTAAAATGGAAACCGCAGGATGTTGCGCCGTTTTCCTCCCATCGCTATCGGCTAGAAAAGATTCCATTCTCAGACATGCTTTCAAAAGGTTAGAGAGTTCCCGGCCAGCGGACCGTTTTGCAGACAAGCGTGTCGTCGTCCCTCGATGCCGAGGGGTCGGCTCTTCCGCGTTCTTCTTGCCAGACGCTATTTACCTTGGGGCGAAAGTCGCTCGCTGGTGCTGCGCTCGGTAGCTGTTGGCGAACAGGTGGGGCCGTGCCAAACTGCTCGCGTTGTGTTTGTGCTCAGAACGTCCTCGGAGCCTTCAGGACGTGTGTCGCATCAAGATCCGCCAGTGTGTCGGCCTGCAGAGGCTGTGTCTCCTGGAGGAGCTTCCCATCGCCAAGGTCATGAAGGACTATCTCAAACACAAGTTTTAATGCTGCCGCCGGGAACGAGTCGGGAAAAGAGGGAAAGACCTCTGCTGTGACTCGGCTCGCCTGTTGGAAGTTCGGCCCGAGGGGGCCGGTTGCCTGTCGTCTTCCCGCCTAGTTGTGTGCGGAAAGTGCGATTCGTGGCTTTCAGTCCGGTGAGCTGGTACAATGTAAATACCTTACAGATATTTTTCTACCTTTATTTAAACACCGCTCATATGAAAGACTTGGTGCGTGCGTGCGCGCGCGCGCGTTTGTACACGTGTGCATTTGTGTGTGTTTGTGCTCGTGTGAATGGAAAAACAGTTCTGGAATGCCACGGAAATTTCTTGGCTGATGGTGAAGACAACAAGCATATGTTGAATTCACTTGGTTGTGCTGCATTTTGAGCTACTTTTATGCACCTTTAAATTGCCCCTCGGGGATGAGTAAAGTGTTGAATTGAATTGCTGTAATGGTCACCATGACAACATGTGTGATTGAGAACCTGTACATTTCTTCACAATAAAACCCCAGTGGAAGTGGGTTAGTTTCTTTTGTTAACAACAAAAAACGGGGTTATTTCCCTCTGAACACCCCAGAATAGTCACCTCACGGGACGTCACCATGACAACACATCTCGCGTCTGTGGGAAACTGCCACCAAACCATGACTTGTGTTTTTCTACATGTTTTAGCCTATCAGCATTAAAGCTGGGGATAGCATGCGCCATGTGCATGACCTAGCAGTCTGTGTGTGCATGATACCACATCAACTTTGTTGTTGTTGCTTTGTGCAGCGACACATGGAAGACATAAACGGTTGTCCTGCCCTAAATAACAAAAGCTATTATTACCGGAAAGAATGTCCTGCCTACCCTAAACTTTTTACTGAGAGGAATTACTGCCCCCAAAATGTTTTTAGAATTAATGTAGAATTTAATGGGACAGAACGAGTGCCATCATTTGAAATAAAACTATTTGCTTGAAGGCTTTTCCTGCGATAAAAATGTTGTTAAAATCACATCTTGAGTATTTACAATTTCTCTTCGTTACCGGAAGTAAACGAAGGGGGTCGAGCGGGAAGTGCTTTAATTTCCGGGTTACTGCAGCGTGTGTCATTTCTGCATGCTCCGTCAAAGACAGCATCTGTGTCGCTGTTCTTGATTTAGCCCGAAAATGGTGAAGCTTTCTGCTGAGTTAATTGAGCAGGCAGCTCAGTACACGAACCCGGTGAGGGACAGAGAGCTGGACCTGAGGGGTAAGAAAACGCACGCACGACGCCGGTCGTTAGCCTGTTAGCATGTTAGCTGGCTCCTTGTCTGCCTGGCCGCGGCCTGAGGGACTCCCCTCCAACATGCTGTCATGCCGTATGGTTCAGCTCCCTCGCCGTCACTGTAAAACCTCTGCTGACTGAGATATCATCTGATAAAAATACGTTCCCAAGATTGTGGGTTGGCTCAACCCCTGAACGAACTGCTTGAAGCGGCTCATCATAACATTAGCTGGGAAGTGCATCTGCGTCTGCAGCCGTGCTCTAAAAGCGACGGCCGATATTGTGCGCCACACTGTACGAGGGTTACACTCAAACAGTTGTTTTTGCACCAGTCACTCCTAAAACCAAACGATGGGCTTCCTAGAAACCAAATGAGGCCTCATTTAGAGGGCAGGAGTGGCTACCTGCGTAGTTTAGCGTCTTGAACCCGGGTCATTTTTGTCTCAACAATAATGTGAAGTTTGCCTCCCTATGCGAGGACATTATGCTAACCTGCTCTCTAATTAGTCAATGAGCCGGTCCATCCGGCTGCTGTCCAATGAGACAAGGCAACCTCAGCAAAAGACTTTTCGCACTGGGGCCTTCGCTCAAAGGTTTTCAAGTAGGACCATTTGTTATGGACACGCTTTGCCAGGTTATAAAATTCCAGTTCTGGAGAATCTGGGAGCCACTCTGGACCAGTTCGACACGGTGGACTTCTCGGATAACGAAATCCGCAAACTGGACGGCTTCCCGCTCCTCAAGCGACTCAAGACCTTGCTGATGAACAACAACAGGATCTGGTAAGCTGTGCAAACAGAGCGCATCTTTGATTCTTCCGGTCGCCGCCGTTGACTCGGCAAGCGTTGTGATGTTGTTATGCAGTCGTATCGGAGAGAACCTGGAGCAGAGTCTTCCCGCTCTGCGAGAACTCATCCTGACCAACAACAAGATCCAGGAACTGGTGAGTCACAACCTGACCAGGGCTTCCAAATGTTCGCAACAGAAAATATGGTGAAAGCAGACTGGTTATGCCGCGTGTCCACGCCAGCTCAAAGTAAGACATTTGCAATCGCCTGCTTTCACTTTGGAAATCAACTTTTTTTTAAATTCTTATGGGAGTCACGGACCATATCGGTAACTCCGCCGTGATCGATTTGTGTCAATCTGAAATAACATTGAATGTCTCAAAAAAATCCAATTCACGATAAAACCACACTTGAAAAGATAAATAAATAAAAAAAGATAAAAATAATCATGACTGGCAAACCTAGTCGACATGTTGAATCACTTCAATGGGTGTTGTGAATACAAAGAGTTTTGGAGTGGCCAGGTTGATGCTGTTGGGTTTGGTGGCGGGCGGAATGACCATTGCCCAATGGCTGTGTTTTAGGGCGACTTGGAGCCGCTGGCGTCGGTGAAGACGTTGACTCTGCTCAGGTGAGAAGTGCGAGGTCGGCGGGCGGGAGCCGCGCGGCCCGATCACCTCCTCACCTTGTTCTCGCTGTCGTCCTGCCAGCCTGCTGAGGAATCCTGTGACCAACAAGAAGCACTACAGGCTCTACGTGGTCCACAAAATCCCGCAACTTCGCGTGCTGGACTTCCAGAAGGTCAAACTCAAGGTGGGGGGTGCCAGGCCGGCGGCTGTTTTGTCCGCACGTCCGGGTCCGGGCGGGAAGCGCTCACGTCTCGGCCCGTGGAGATCGGTTCAGGCGGGATGCGCTCGCGTCCCGGCCCGTGGAGATCGGTCCAGGCGAGAAGCGCTCACGGCCGTCACTGTAACGACGTCTGCTTGTGGTCGCAGGAGCGCCAGGAGGCGGAGAAAATGTTCAAAGGCAAACGCGGCGCTCAGCTGGCGAAGGATATCGCCAAGCAGAGCAAAACGTAAGAGGGTCGGTCCCCGGCGGGCGGGTGCGTCGGACGGACGTATCTCCTATTTGACTCTGGAACAGATACTACGTTGGATCGGATGTGGGAGAAGCTGCCCGGAGAGCGCCCCGTCTGACTTTGGCTTTCCCTTGCAGGTTCACGCCCGGAATGGCGGCGCAGCTGGAGAAGGCGAGGACGGGCCCGTCCCACGCCGAAGTTGAAGCCATCAAGGTAGGAACGATGCGAGTCAAGTCAAGTTTATTTGTATAGCCCTAAATCACCAACAGTCTCAAAGGGCTTCACATAGCGAGTCCTCGAAGCGTGTCCAGACCTTGTGCAGCTTCAAGTTGTCCTCGCCGCAAACTTTTAAATGAGATCTCCAATTTTTTCCATGAAAGCGGACAAAAATCTGGAACCGGCTTTTGATTCCAAGGATGCGGCTCGCTGCATCGAATTGGATGGAAAAAAGTGTCGCTCTTGCATCAAATCCGGATCCGTGTCTTTTAGCAGCGAGGCTAACAGCCCGTTTGGTTTTTCTTTCCATCCGCTTTCATTTCGGAGAACAATGAGCAACATGTTTGCTACCCATCGACGTGTGTTGCTACCGATTGCGCCCAGAGGAAGAGCATTGTGCGTGTGTGTGTTGCCAGAACGCCATCGCCCAGGCGTCGTCACTGGCTGAGGTGGAGCGCTTGAAAGGAATGCTGCAGGCCGGACACATACCGGGACGGGAGCGCACGCAAGGTCCGCAGCCCTCCCTTGCCTTCCAGCCATCGGCGCCTGTCATCTGCCACCTCACGTCGTTTCTTCTCCTATAGATGGTGCTGGCGTGGAAGAGGAGGAGGAGGAGGAGGAAGGCCACGCATCGCAGATGGCCGATCAGACGGAAGAGAGCGAGGACATGGAACAAGGTCCTCACCTCAACGGATCCTGAACACTTTTGTTTCTTCACTTTTAGCTTGACCAGATTAAATAAATGAGTCAGATTTTTCCTACAAACGCGTATTAAGTAGTCATGACACAAAGTTGCGATGTGCGTCAATTGACGCGTCAAGCTGTTCTAGTGGACTAGTTGTACTTATGTGCGTATATGCATGTACTTATTTATATGGAGGTTTGTAAGATAGGCCTTTTTTGGAGGGAGGGACTAGTCAAGCATGGCAGTGAGCTTCCGTCAAGCTGTGTAACAATAAGGCGCCCCCTGCTTTACGTTCCACACTTTGTAACAAACGAGAGGGAGCCAATTTCAGGTAAAATGAGATTTTAAACAACTGCAAAGCCAATGCAAAGCGTGAATCCCCAATTACTAGTGGAACTAATTTCAATCGGACCGACCCGGACGGGGCATAGTAGGCAGCTCATTTGTTGTACTTTCGGCGGGCGGCGTTAGGGTTGACTCTGCGGCGTCCGGCGCCGCAGTCGGCGTCTCGGAGCTTGAGGTTGGCGGCACGACTGTAGATGTCGTTCTGGCAGAAAGGTGACGCCCCGCCGGCCGCGTAGTCCGGATCCCACGCGTCCGTCTTCTGGCGGGCTTTTCGGGACAGACGTTGCTGAGGGAAGCGCTGGTCCTCGCACACGTGCGGGTTCTGGCTGTGCTTGCCCCCCCGCGGGAGCGGCAAATTATACTGCGAACGCGGAAAGCAAACAGCGACAACAACGAGGCCGCTGGTTAGCGTATACTTTGTCGCGTGTGGGACTCTTTCATGTCCTCCTGTGCATGTTTTGTGTGTGTCCGTTTGTTTTACCCTGAGGCCACGTGCACTGAGCACTTTGGGGTTGCTGGAGAAGTGCATGTGCACATGTCCGTCCTCGGCCACGCTGACGCTGACCTTCTTGAGCGTTCGGTTGCCACATTTTGGACAAAACTGTTTGCTCATGTTGCTGGTGGTCCTGACGCAGACGCATGCATGCACAAATGCTTTCAACACCATGAACCTTTTCCCGTCAAGCAAGCCAGCCTGCGCATACGTGTGTACGATACTCACGTGAAGCAAGCGTGACATCTGAGGATGTAATTCCGAGCCTGTTTGATTAACATTCCGCGGAGTGACACCACGTGGAGCCCCATCTGGATCAGAACGTTCTGCCCACACCAGTCACATGGTGAGTTATCCGCACGACTTACACACACAGTCACGTGAGCTATGCGAGATGCACGCTGAGTGAGAAATGTGGTGTGACGCCAGTCGTATGCGTTGCAGCTTTTCAGTCACAGGGTTAGAGTCGCGTCACGCTCTATCAGTTACATGTTGAATTAACCGATGAGTCATGTGGCCAGTTACACGGCGAGTGGTGTGATGAGCTATGAGTCGCCACAGGGCGAATGGTGCGCTGAATGGGTTCGAGTGGCACGATGGTGTGTGCGGTCGCCACGGTAACACCTCTACCTCACCTGCATGGCAAAGTCTGTGGTCAGACATCCAACTTTGACCCGAGCATCTGCCGTCCAATCAGAGGAGTCTATTTTCATCTGCCCGATGTTACTGGGCGTGATCCAAGCTCCGCTTTCGTCGTCATCGCCCTCCCATTCCTCCTCCTCCTCCTCCTCCTCTTCATCTTTCCCGGTGACTTCCTGCACGGCACCTTCCTCCTATGACAAAAAAAGCATCATTGAGCCGCTCCGGCTAAGCCCTACGAGCTGAGCTAAAGAGTGTTGTAATGACCAGTAAAGCCAACAGCTGGTTGTCAACGGGGGCCGGCGTTTGCCTCCAGAACAGGAAGCTGTTGAAATTGTCCGCTTCCGTTTCAGGCGACGCCGGCGTGCTCCTCACTTCCTGTTTGCGTTCAGAACCCTGACAAAAGAAGAAGACGACGCCACAGCTTGGCTACTTCCTGTCCCCGTCAACAACGCAACATATGTAGCTCAAATGACTTCGGGCCGTAAGCGCGCTCGTAACTTAATTACTCATATTCAATCAATTCCCCCTTTTTAGCGGGGTTACGTATTCCAAGACAAAATTTGTACTGGTGCGAAAATCAACAAAACCTTGACTATTATTACCAACTCTGAGTTTACGTGCGGCGTTAAGAATAGTTACCGTGTCTTGTAATTATCTACTGACCTAAGCCAATAGTTGCGGTGCCATGTACTGGATATCATCATCGTCATTGTTTTTGCGGACAGAAAATGGGAAACATTTGGGAATTGTACTCAACGAGCACCGAGCAAGCCAAAGATGATCTCTGACCTTGGAAGGGAAGTAGAATCCCGCCACATTGACGGGTGTCTCCGGGTGGCGCCGCGTGTCGCTCACATCCACCTGCAAATGACAAACGAAAGGCTGTCGGAGGGTGGGGGCGGGGTTGAGGCCGTGCTCGGGGATCACACCTGGTGGCGGGGCTCCTTGCGCAGATGTCCCGTCCCGACGTGTTCCTCCTCCAGTTGCAACGTAAGCGCCAAAACTTTGATGTCGGTGGATGACAGGCTGGGGTAATCTCCCGTCTTCTTGGAGAAATCCGTCACTGAGGGAGCCGCAAAGGCGCCGTCAGTCCACGCAGACCCCCCTTGCCCCCCCTTGCCCCGCCGGCGCCACTACCCAATCGGACGTGTTGGGCCGCAGGCTGCCGTAGGTTGAGCTCGTACGGGAGGAAGGCCAGACTCCTCCTGGTAGCTTTGTCCCGAATCTCGTCCACCACCTCCCTCAGCGTGTAGACGTTCTTCCCAATGTCCTGAAACGCATCGTTAAATGTCCGTCGCTGTCACCTTCATCACCCTCGCGTCCCCTCGCCGCCCTTCAAGATACGAATGAAGTTACAATTCATTGCGATCCAGTTCTTGCCCCCCGCCCCCAGTCACGCTACACAATATAGCGATTGCCGCGTAAATCTCATCTTTGTTTTACTCCACATAGTCGTGGTGCCATGTAATGGTTGCGACGCCATCCACGAGTTGCCATGTAATCCAGTGGTGGGGCACGAGATATCTGTACCAGTACCGGTCTGCAATGATCAAAAACGGTTCAGTACCACTTTTCGCGAGTGTCCTAAGAATGATGAAACTAAATTGAAGTTGTAATTTTCATTGTACTGTATTTACTAATGTTTTGCATTTTTTGCCATGTATCATTTCGGTACCAGTATCTTTTGTATAATGACAACAATTCTGAATTGAATCCAGTAGTTATCGTGCCATCTTGTAGGTGCAAAGGATGTCGTATCATGTATTTACGACAAATGTGGTGTAATCTTGTAGGTGCAAAGTAGCCTAGTCGATGTCGTATCATGTATTTACGACAAATGTGGTGTTATCTGGTAGGTGCAAAGTAGCCTAGTCGATGTCGTATCATGTATTTACGACAAAATGTTTTGGGAATGGGAAGTCTATACGTCGCTAGCTGTGGCGTCATCTGGTTCATGAGACCCACGTTTCTCCGCGGTGATAAATAAGATCCTGTCCGGTCGAGGTTGCCTCAAATAAGTTCGACATCGGCAAAGTTTGTATTCTGTAGGTTAACTGGAGAAAAGGCCACCTGGAGAGGAGCTTTGTGCAAAAAAGCTCCCGCGTCTGCGACGACATGCTCCACTCCGGGCTGCGCCATCTTGGATGAGCGACGGTCGTGGTTCGGCCAATCAGAAAAGACGTTCTTACCACGTGATGATTCCGTTCAATTTGCGAATGCAATTTGGGCGCGTTCGAAACTTCACTCTGCGCGCACTAGGTCAAAACGAGACCGCTCGGAAATTCAGTGCTTTGCCCAATTTACCCGTATGGAAATTCATCCAGTACACCAAAAACGGAGTGCTAGTGCGTGCACTCGGCACTCAGACGACGCGGTGCACCAGTGCTGCTACGTTCGGAAATGGGGGAGCGCGGCGAACCCTCTCCGAACACGTCCCCTGGCAAAGTCGCGCACGGGCGTCAGTGTGGGCGTGGCATTACGAGAGGATTTTTGTCACGTGACCAATTGTTGACGTCCGGGTCGGTCCAACAAGATGGCGGCGCGCTGGAGCAGCGAGAATGTGGTGTTGGAGTTTCGAGACGCGCAGGTGCGATCGTGCGGTGCTTTTTCTAACTCGAACTAGGTTTCGTACGTGCCGACCAACATTTTTGAACCATTTCAATAACTCTAGAGGTCAAAATGCATCGGTAGTTTGCAGACCCCACGTTGTATATGCTTTTCCACATTGAGTTTTAATTGTTAGTTGTACCATTTGTTTTATGTTGCATCGACGCACCGGAAAAAAACATGTTGGTTGTAAGGCTACTTTTCTTAGACAACCGCAATAAATCGATTCTAGTTTTTAAATTGGCAGCGTGTCACATCGGGCTTCGATAGGCTTCGCAACACTTGTGTGAAGTACGGCCTCCCGTCAACACGTTGACGTCTTGTCGTGCTGTGTTGCCAGGCGACCACCATGTCCGTGGATTGCCTGGGCTCGCACGCCGTGCTTTCTGGGTAAGTCCCTCGCCGAACGTGGCGCTTGCTTGCCTGCCGTCTCAAATAAGCCCGACATTGGCGACCGACATCTGGGACGATGTCGCCCGGGTGGCCATTACCGCTTAGAAGCGTACAGGTGCATGGTGACGACAAAATGGCCCTTTTCAAGAAGGCCAAAATAGTTCAACACGTCTCTTTTGTAGTGACTGAATGAACAAACGAGTGTCTTCATATATTTGAATTCTCAAACACGTAGCAGACCCATTCCTCAAAGAAGAACCACACGGCTGTACTGCGATTGACATATTTGCGTCCCAAATGAAAAGCAGCAGCAGCTACCACCTCATATTTAGCTTTGCCGTTAGGGTGCAAGTTGCATTTTGACGATAGTCATAGACGGGCAGAATCAGCAATCCCAACAATGGCGAGAACGCAAGTAGCCCGATGACCTCCCGGGAGGGTGGTCAAGCTTTCGAGTGGCCGTGGATCAGCCGGGTTTGGGGAAGCGGCACTTGCCACAATGTAGCCTTCTTTATGGGCTGCCCTTCCCGCCAGGCGCCGCTTCCTGTACGTGGTCAACCTGGAGGCGCCGTCGGAGCTGGCCAAGAAGATGTCTCGCCAGAGCAAGTGGGACGTGGGCACCGTCCAGTGGAACCCCCACCGCTCTCAGGCGCACGTCTTTGCCGCCTCGGTCCGTTTCCCCCGACCGACGCCGCCCGAACCTGACCTCGCTTTGCTATCGCTTGCTCTGTACCTCTTTGTGTCCATTGTTTGCAGAGCAACCAACGCGTGGAGTTGTATTCGTGGAAGGACGGCGTAGGAAGTGTCCACACGTCGCTGTCAGGCCACACGCGAGTCATCAGGTGCGTGACCTCGTAGGCTGCGCGGATCATTTGCATCGTGTGATGACACGGGAGATCATGTCAGTGTGGTGCCACGTGTGGCTTGAGGAAGTTGTGATGTCACGTGAGGTCACGTGACCGCGCGGCCGGGATCACGCGAGCGTGTTTGACGTCATCTGATACAAAGTTCACGATTTGTTTTTCTTTCGCAACACGTGACTTGATGCGACGGGTGCGCTCGCTCAGCGATCTGGACTGGTCGTGCTTCGAAGCTGAGTTCCTGGTTAGCAGTTCGGTGGACACGTATATTTACATCTGGGACATCAGGTGAGAAGGTTGCGTTAACTTGCTTTGCATTAGCTCACGCAGCCTTTTTTTTTTTTCTTTTTGTTCTTCCTCGTCCCTCTGTCCCCACAGAGACACACGCAAACCTGCTGTGGCGCTGTCTGCTGTCGGTGAGTGCAAACAAACAAATGGCAGCGACACTTTAGTCACTCCATTGAGTGAGCACATTCGGAAGGCCTTTTTTCACTCAGCTGTGTTTGTTGCGGTCAGCCGGCGCCTCTCAGGTCAAGTGGAACCGCAGGAGCCGTGACGTGCTGGCGTCCAGTCATGACGGGGACGTGCGCATCTGGGACAGACGGGTAAGGTGGCGCAAGCGTGCCAGCCAACACGCTGACAAACTCAAGTGGCTCTTTCTGTGCTAAAGTGGGCACGCGCGCATCTTTACAGAAACCCAACACGGCGTGCGAATATGTGGCGGCGCATCTGTCCAAGATCCACGGGCTGGACTGGCACCCGGAGCACGAGTTCATCCTGGCAACCAGTAGTCAGGACAACTCTGTCAGGGTTAGAGGCATGCATGCACGCGCGCGCACGGCGCATTCCCGTTTCTCACCTGGTCCGTGCGCACGCGCATGTGTGTGTTTGTGCAGTTTTGGGACTACCGCCAGCCCAGGAAGTACTTGAACATCTTGTCATGTCAGGTTCCCGTGTGGAAGGCCCGATACACGGTTAGGACGCCGTGCTTGTCACCTTTCTGCAAATGCGTCTGTCTGTCTGTCTGTCTGTCTGTCTGTCTGTCTGTCTGTCTATCTGTCTGTCTGTCTGTCTGTCTGTCTGTCTGTCTGTCTGTCTGTTGAACGCACAAGTGTGTTTATTGTGTACGTGTGTGTGTGTGTTTATTGTGTGCGTGCATATTTCAGCCCTTCTCCAACGGGCTGGTCACAGTTATGGTTCCTCAGCTGCGGCGCGAGAACAGTCTCCTCCTGTGGTCCACACTGGACCTGAACAGTCCTGTCCACGCCTTCGTGGGACATGACGATGTCATCTTGGAGTTCCAGTGGAGGCCGCAGAAGGAAGGTCAAGGTCACGCACGTACGCACATCACGCACACGCGCACGTTGACGCCTTCCACAAGTACGTATTAGCTGAACTCTGTGATGGAAGGACTGCTTCTTGACAGCTCCCTAGGTCAAGAACTCCAAACAGCAAGTTTGGACAGGGCACAGGGTCTAACCCTAACTCATTTCTGATTCACCTGAAAGCTGACTGGTCGACGGCTGTGCTTGTTTGTCAGGTTGCAAAGACTTCCAGCTGGTGACGTGGTCCAGAGATCAGACGTTGAGGATCTGGAGGGTGGACCCGCAGCTCCAAAAGGTCAACCTCAACCCCGCAACAGAGCGGCCCCTGCAGCTGCCGCGGCCATTGCTTATCGCCGTTGTTGTGGTTGTTGCGCTGCAGCTGTGCCTGAGCGACCTGCCGGACGAGCTGGCGGACGGCGCGGCGGCCATGGTGGAGTCGGACAAGACGCTGACGTCCACCGATTCTGACGGACAGCGGGCCAGAATTCCTGTCGGGCCTCATCCTCAAGGTGACGCACGTACATCCCGTCCGCTCGTGTCGGGAGGAAGCGCTCCTGGCTAATTGCCGTCCTGCCATCTTCTTCTTTTCGTGCCTTTGAAGTGCTAGTCAGATGACAGTTTCCCATGTCTTTACACAGTCTTTTGCTTTGTCATTGAATTCAGCGAGCTCTTTTAAGATGCAGGGGTGGGGTAGGAGAGGGCAGACAAGGCAGTGATGCATCGTATGGTCCTCTTCTCCGCATTCACAGGGGGTTGGGGCAGTTTTGTAGCCCCATCTGGCCATAGCAGCTTTTCATCTGCCTGTTCTCAGGCGGTTGAGTGTCTTCCACCGGACCCATGGATCCTGCCATGGCTTTGCTAAATGGGACGGTTTGGCTTGTCGGTGAAAGAAGACACAAAAGCCCTGGGCCTCCACTGGGCTTACACTAGAGCTGGCCTGATATTGTGGCATCGTTTGAAAGCAAGGATTGTGCTGCCGTCTCTGCGCTTTGTGGTGTCACTTTCACCGCTGGACGGCTACCGCCACGGATGTCCGTAGAAAAGCGGTTTAATACAGAAGTTAGTCATTTGGATGCCGTTCCAACGCATTGTCTCCGCCTCCCAGCTGAGGACCCCTCCCCTCCTGGCCGCTCTCCCCTCCTGGCCGCTCTCCCCTCCTGGCCCCTCTCTCCCCTCCTGGCCCCTCTCCCCCCTCCTGGCCCCTCTCCCCCCTCCTGGCCCCTCTCCCCCCTCCTGGCCGCTCCCCACACCTGGTCGCTTTCCTCACCTAGTCGCTTCCCCCTCTTGGCTTGCTCCGTGACGTTTGATGCCAAGATGGGCAAGAAAATTAATGTCTTTTCTTTGACAGACTGAAAGCGGTCGTTAGTGATGGCAACAACAACGGCACTCCATCTCAAACCGGAGCTCAGTCGGGACAGGGCTGCGGCTCCTCATTGTTGCTCGACGAGAACGTCGGACACCTCTGAAAGATGGATTTGCTCACACCTGTGCTCCATCCCCAGATCAAGACGGCGGGCGGGACTCGACGGCGTCTTCCGGCCTGGCTCAAACGCTCCAACAGGAATTCTCCCTGGTCAACCTGCAGATCAGGAATGTCAACGTGGAGGTGAGAGCCGACGCAAAGGCAGCGTTCACAGACGCCTGTTTGTTTATACTGACTGGGATATTTTTTTTTTTTTTTTTTTAGATGGACGCGGTGAACTGCAGCTGCGTAGTGTCTGCTCACTTCGGGGCTCATCAGGTCCGCCTGCTCATGAAGTTCCCGGGACAATATCCCAACAACAGCGCCCCTACCTTTCAGTTCCTCTCTCCGACAAGTATCTCTGCCGCCATGAAGACAAAGATCCACAAAGTAGGACGCACTCCTCGAGACGCTGCGTCCCTGCCGCGTCCTCACGTTCGTTTCGTCTTTCAGGTCTTGAGTGACGTGTCCCTACAGAAGGTGAAGAGGAACCAAAACTGTCTAGAACCTTGTGTCCGGAAGCTCGTGTCCTGCCTGGAGTCCGTCGTGGTGAGAACACGCTAAGATAGGAAACCCTTGGCTATTTTTTTTTTTCATCCAAAAATAAGGTCCCAACCCAAAAAGTGAACAGATCGACGTATTAGAAAGGCGCCTTTTTGTGCGTGTCTTCTTCACAGGAGGACAGCCCGTCCTCAAGACCTTTCGTGCTGTCCAATCCCGTGGCTCCGACGCTGCAGGCCTTTCCGCGAGTCATCAACACCTACGGGTCCTACCAGGTAAGCAGGGCAGGGCAGACGACCGGAGCCGCCACCGAGGGTCGCGCGGGCCGTTTGCGTGAGCTCGGCGGCGTTTGGCACAGCTCGGCCGCAACATCGGCGAGACTCTGGCCATCAAGAAATTGCTTTGCAAAACACGATCTGCACACACACTCGACACCTTGCTGTTTGTGCGGCGGGCGTTGTGTTTGCAGGACGCCAACATTCCCTTCCCGCGCACGTCGGGCGCTCGCTTCTGCGGTACCGGGTGTCTGGTTTACTTCACCCGGCCAATCAGCATGCACCGCGTGGCCCCGCCCACCGAGCCCACGCCCAGGTAGTGAGTGACTTGCTGCACGTTTCGGCGCTGGCGTGAATACATAATGCGCAACAGGCGCATTTCCCGCGCCTGTCAGGTCGCTGTCGGCGCTGTCGGCCTACCACAGCGGCGTCTTGACGCCCATGAAGATTCGCTCCGAGTCGCAGAACACGCTCCGACTTTACAGCGGCAGCCCCACTCGGGCCGACAAAGACACCGTCTCCATCTCCTCCTTCTACTACAAAGAGCGGGTGATATGCACGCACACGCGAGACACAACGCGTTCACACGCAGGTGGCTGTTTGGAGTGTTGAAGTGAGCGTGTGTGTGTGCGTGCGTGCGTGCATCCGTCCTCCAGAAATCGCGGCGCTTCAAGAGCAAAAGGGACGGCGCCGACTGCGGCGGACGCTCCATCAAGTTGGCAGGGAAGGTCATCATCCAGGAAATCTCCTGCCTGCTGCCCGTTCACAAAGCTCTGGGAGAGAATTACATGTGAGTGGGTGGAGCGCCAATGTGAATGATGTCACGTTTTTCCGGCCGACAGTCAACCCGAGGGTATCAAAAAGAACACCTTGTGCGTCTGTGAGGGTCCAGAAAAGTGCTATTGAAATGGGAGGCGTGATTATTAGTCCCAACACTTGCTGTTGTCCACAGCCTGAACATGAATGATACGGAGGACACGTGCCAGAAGAACGCCGCCGCCGCACTGGCCGTCGGACGTCGTGACGTGGCCAAGGTACGGGATGGGAAGATGCCGCGCGTGCCAGTAAACGTGTACGGCAATGCGTAGGATGTAAATCTGCGCGCGCCTTCAGGTGTGGGCTCTGGCCTCGGCGGCGACTGGTCGAGGCCTGAGTCCCGATTCGGACCCTGACGCAGACGCACCCTGGGCCAGTCATCCATTTGGACGCCGCCTGCTGGAGACGCTGTGAGTTACCGCCGACGGATACTTGTCAGCACCAACCTGCTATCTTGTCATGACCAGACGGGAATATATAATATGACGTGTACGTCAACGTGTAGGACGTCCTAACCCTTCCCTTCCCTCCCCTTCCCTACTCAGCGTAGAGCACTACAGTCATATGAGTGACGTGCAGACGCTCGCCATGCTATGCAGTGTCTTTACAGACTCAGGCGCCAACGTGGAAGTGACGCACGCTGCGCCGCAGTCACGCCAAGTGCGCTTTGTAAGTATGGACACGCCCACTCTATTTGCCGACCTGTTTGATGTCACATGGTCTAGGGCCGTCACGTAAGCAGCTGAAAAGGCAAAGATGGTCACGCCGGCGCAGCGAGTGACGTCATGTGACTTTTTGGTCAGGCCGGCTCGAGCGAGTCGACTATGGCGTTTGTGTGTCGGGAACAGCCGGAACAGGCTCTTGCCCGCAGCGAGTCCCCCGAAGACGCCCGCCACGGCAGCCGGGGACACGTCGACCCGAAGGAGCGGGAGCGTGAGCGGCACGACATGAACCGAAGGTAAAAGCGCCCTAACCCCTCCCCCAAAATAGAGCTTATGATGTCGCTCGTGCTTGCCCGCAGACTTTTGGACCCGACCAACACGCCGCAGTTTGACGACTTTAAGAAATGCTACGCGGAAATTCTCTATCGGTGGGACCTGCGAGACAAGCGCGCCGACGTGCTCAAGTTCGCTTCCTGTCCGCCCGAGCCGCACCAAGGTGTCGGTACGTGGCCGCCTGCGCTTGGTTTCCTGCCCCTTTCACAGACACGCAAACTTCCTGTCCATCTTCCTTTAGTCGTGAGCCGACGCCAACTTCCTTGTCGCGGCACCTTGTTTTTCCAGAGTTGTGCGTGCTATGCTGCCACTGCGGCAGTCCCAGTCGCGGCACTCAGTGCGTGGCCTGCAAGCGCCTGAGCTTCCAGTGTGTGGTGTGTCACGTGGCCGTGCGGGGCTCTTCCCACTTCTGCCTCGGCTGCGGCCACGGCGGCCACACGGGTCACATGATGGACTGGTTCCGGAAGCAGGAGCAGTGCCCGGCCGGGTGTGGCTGCCGCTGTCTGCAGCAGAGCAACTTCTGACGGCACAGAACAACTTTAGACGGCCGGCGTGACCGCCGCATCGGTTGACCTGATGCCCTGTCTGCAACCCGTTCACAAAGTTTTGGGAGAGAATTGCATGTGAGTGGGCGGAGCCTCAACGTAAACGATGTCACGTCTTTACGGCCGACAGTCAACTTGAGGGTATCAAAAAGCCCTTGGAGCCATAAAGGAGCAGTAGGTCCATATTTGGGCTGGCCAATAATTCAAGATCGTACAGTACACCGCCATGGACACCACATCACTAGCAATAGAAATTGCGCTCAATATAATCTCATTTAAACCAAAACAATGGTATCAGGAAGCAAAACCTTGCCTGCTGCTATGCAAGCTAACCGGAATCTAAATGTATTACGTTCTGCCTGAGGCTGAGTGACATTTGAATAGATATTCAATGCACTGTAGACTACTACAGGGCAGATTCCCAATTCAAAGTAATTTTGCCATGTATGAATATGTTTTTTTTTTTTTTTTTTAAGCTGAAGACAAAAACATTGAAGGAAGAGTGTGCAATGTGCACAGCGGCGTTCTAAAGAAGCTTTTCTTCTTGTATTTTCAAGAATCGTGAAAATAAATTCACAGAACAATGAAAAAATGTATTGCTGCACTTTGAGCATCAATGCTTTATAGTCATTCAATGGAAAGGGCGGCAGGGTCTGTTGCAGCAGGACTGAAACCAAGGATATGTTGACAGAGATCTGGCCGACCCGAAGAATAAGTAGATTTTAACACGATGTGTGCATGATGGTTTATTTTCTTGATAAAATTAAAAGGATCATTTTCACCCTCTATTAATGAAGTTAGTGGAACTTCCTGGAACGATTATTGGTAAAACATTTTCACACTACTGGTTACTGTTGCCTGGGACTTCACTCAGTAGGTACAAATGGAGAAATTAATATCTAGCTGGAAATATGTGAACAAGCTTTGCAATCAGCGATGACACATCCTTAAATTCATTGTACCGTAAATCCAGCGCAAGGCTCCAAATAAACACTTTTGCAACGCTGTTTTGGCATAAAATTTATATTTTGCACCCCACTAGTACGCGTTGAATAGCAATACAGATCATTAAACGCAGAGCGTCAAAAGTATTAACGTGTATTGCGAGCCGTGTTCATTTGAAATAGGCCGCAAATGATTGTTAATTGATAATTGTCAAGACTCCTGTAGTCCAACCACGCTGAACCCGACGAGACACCTAATGCAGCACAGGATGCGACGGTCCATCCTCTCTTTGCTGCTCAATTTGCTACAACCTGACATCTCATTTTGGGAGTCACTATGTCAATTTGTTTTTCGGCCCTTTCCGACACTGGACTGACAAGGTTGTCCCTGTTGGCTTCTGTGGACGTACGAGCTGTGTCGGGGACTGTGATTGTGAGGGAACTCGGGAGGAGACACTGGCCGGTTAGTTTGTGAGTATTGAAACCTACTCTGGAAGGAGCAGGGGGATGAACGGACCTCCCATTCCTGGGGCCCTTACGGTCCTAAAACCCCTGACGGTGTCGTGGTTACTTTCGTCCACAGTGCACCGCCGCCCACTCTTCCATTTTTATTTAATTATTTTCTATTTACAATTTATGTATTTATTTTTTTATGATGGTTTTTTTTTTGATTCACATAAACAAAAAGAAATGGTGTGCCCGATGGCAAACATGCTGGATCAATGAGAAAAAAAAATAAAATAAAAAAGGTCCTGTTTTAGTCTGAACCAAACAAGCGGGCTTTTCCTCCAAGATAAGATATCCTTAATAATATAACAATAAAAATAATATTAAGGTATATGCATACAGACAAGGGAGAAAAGAGAAAGTGCTGAGACGGGCGTCGAACCCGCACCATGATGCATAAGAGATAGACAGGCAGACCAGTGCGCCATTAAGTCAGCACATGTCAAATAAAGTCTACAACATAAAACAGCGGTTCCTATATGACGTCTGCTCCGTCGCAGTCATGTGACGCGGAAATGACGCCAATGGGCGGAAGTTCCGCCGAAATTCAAATCCATGGGCGTGGCTTTCAACAGGAAGTAGGAATCCGGCAATGGCGGTGAGCGAGACACAGGGGATAGTAACACGACGACGAACAAGAGAAATATTTTTATTTTCTGCTTGCAACTCGACCGTCTAGAGCGTACACGGTAAATACAACTCATTGTTTTTAAAAAGAACTACTTTTGTTGCCCTGAAAAGCGAGTGAGTGTAGTGGGACGTCGAACTCGGCGTCTGCTGCCAGCCACAGACGCCGAATTTCGACGATTCTCCCTGGTCAACGGTTGTAAATGATTGCGTTGATTAAAACATAAAACTTTATTTAACTCTACTTTTAACTTCGCCGTTTTAGATAAGCGGGTATTACGTCGCAGTCATGTGCCGCGGAAATGACGTCAGTAGGCGGGAAATTCAAATCTGTGGGCGGGGCTTTCAACAATGGTAGGAACGAGACACAGTGGATAGTAACACGACGACTAACAAGAGAAATATTTTTATTTTCTGCTTGCAACTGGACCGTCTAGAGCGTACACGGTAAATACAACTCATTGTGTTTAAAAAGACTTACTTTTGTGTAGTTTGACTAAAGTTGTCGATGTAGCTAGCGTTCACTGTGCATAGCTAAACCTAGCTGAAACGGTCGCGAGCGAGACAGTGGATACAAGCACGACGATTAACAACAGAAATATCTTAATTTTCTGCTTGCAACTGGACCATCTAGAGCAGGGGTCTCAAACTCAATTTACCTGGGGGCCGCTGGAGGTAGAGTCTGGGTGAGGCTGGGCCGCATCAAATCGTAATCCACAAAAGTAATCCATAAAAAAGGTCCTGATCCAATCTTCTCAATTTGAACAAATTAACAGTCAGAACATGCAGAACATGAAGAACAGGAACAGTTCTTCAGAACATAGGCTTCATTTCTACTTCCTCCTACTCCTTGCTGCCAGAGACTTGGCAACGCTTCTTGAGGGAGGAGGCAACTGAGATCCTCAGTATGGCTTTAAGATGCTCATCTTTAATTCTGGACCTGTACTTTGACTTATTGAAGTTCATTGTGGAGAAGAGCTTTTCACACAGATAGGTGCTACCAAAAAGGCACATGGTCCGCTTGAACATCCTGGAAAGCTCAGGGAAGCTGGGGGGCAGTTCTCTCAAAAATTGTCCAAGCTCCACTGTTCTTCCACTCACTTCCCTGAACTTGGCTTTGAGTTCAGTATTGCACTGCAGGTCAATTAGCTCCATCTGCAGAACAGGGGGGGGCATCCTCAACATCAAAGGAGAAGGGGTCAGCAAAAATGTTAAAAGTGGCTCTGTGTGTCTTGAAGTCTGCAAACCTGTGATTAAATTCTTCTTGTAGCTTCCCAATGGTATCAGCATACTTCTCACCACTGAATGCTGTGCCTGAATCCATTTCCAGCTTTTGCTATCATTTCACTCACAACATAGCTAGCTTTCACAGCCGCTTCGTTCTCTTTGCTTGTTTTTTTGAAAAAAACTTGTTGCCTCAGTAGAAATTATTTAAGTTTGGCGACCCGATCCTCTCGCTCATCTCCCAGGTATTTTGCATACTCCTCAGCATGTTTAGTTGAGTAATGACGTCTGATGTTAAACTCTTTGTTAACAGCAACTTTACCCATGCATATTAGACAGGTTGCGACGTTCCTGTGCTCAACAAAAAAATATCCCGCCTCCCACTTCTCCTGAAATTGCCTGTGCTCATCCGCAACTTTTCTCTTCACGGCAGGTTTTGAAACAGACATGACGGGGGCTGACAAACAATGTACAGCACTAGGTGACAGTGACAAGATATTTCCCTCCACTCGCTCATTCAAACATGTCAAAGTGCTAATTCGCCAATTAGCCAATTGCTATTTCGCCCAGTTGTCACGAGCCTGAGCTACGGGAGCCCATACGTGTCAAAAAAAGTAAAACGGCCAGATGCATGTGCGAAAAGAAATTCGCGGGCCGCACTAACACACAGCTTAGATGTTACGCAGGGGGCCGCAAAATATTGTCCCGAGGGCCGCAATTGGCACGCGGGCCATGAGTTTGAGACCCCTGATCTAGAGCGTACACGGTAAATACAACTCATTGTTTTTAAAAAGAAGTACTTTTGTAGCCCCGTAAAGCGAGTGAGTGTGCCGGGTTATTTTGTAAATTATTGCGTTGGTTAAAAAATAAAACTTTATTTAACTCTACTTTTAACTTTGCCGTTTTAGATAAGCGGGTATTACGTCGCAGTAATGTGCCGTCGAAATTACGTCAATAGGGGAAACTCCCGCCAAGATTCAAATCGTGGGCGCGAAATGGCCGTAAGCGCGACAGCGGATTCAAACACGACGAATATCAACAGAAATATCTTTATTTTCTGCTTGAAACTGGGCCGTCTAGAGCGTACACGGTAAATACAACTCATTGTGGTTAAAGAGATTTACTTTAGTGTAGTTTGACTAAAGTTGTCGATGTAGCTAGCGTTCACTGTGTAATAGCTATGTGTAACTAACCCGAGCTGAAACGTAGTCGCGTTGCCTTGTATCTTTGAATGTCTTGAGGGTAAATGTTAATGTTTAATTTCATTCCTTTAGGTTACATGGTGTTTGTTGGCTGTATGTTTTCCACTGTAAGAAGAATGAATATACACATCAGTTGGAGGCTCGCATCATTGACCAGGCGCTACAATGGTGAGTAGCCCTTTCTTCCTCCATTTATGTTAAACACCTCCTATTTTATGTCTAACAGTAATTGATTTAACACATCACCATAAGTAAATTGTGTGTGGGCACTCTCAATTTAACATGTGTGATTATACTGCCTAATCTGTCACTGAGTATATTGTTGCAAAGTAATATAAGAAATGATCCAAAGTTGTAATTCAGAATAGTTTTCAAAAGACGACCATTAGAATTATATACAAATCTGATTACCCTGAACATAACAAGTAATTTCTTAAATCACAAATTCTATTCAAAGATTTGTTCAGACTGCTCAAATGATGCCTAACAGTATTTCATGTAACACATAACCATAAGTAAATTGGGTTTGGGCACTCTCTAGTTAACATATCTGATTATACTGCCTAATCTCTTACCGAGTATGTTGTTGCAAAGTAATATAAGAAAAGATCCAAAGTAGTAATCCAGTGTTTAATATGTTCTATCAGGGCTGAAGTCAAAATTTGGCACCATCATGTGGTGAAATTTGGAGTTGCATCACGTCCAATTTTGCCTGGGAACAAACAGATTAAATAAATCTTAGTCTTAAATAAGCCACTCCTTCTCAAACAAGTAAACTCTGCCCATTTTGCGCAGTAGATGTTCTGTTAATACCTAGTATTTAAACAAAGTCATAATTTAAATTACTTTCAACATTCACTCATCCATTAAACCACCGTTATTCCACTCGCTCTTATTACCAACTCCTATCAATGTAACTAAGCGTTTAATACGTCCTATCAGGTCTCAAGTCAAGATTTGGCACCGTACTTTTTTGAAATTTGCAATTGCAGCAAATCCAATTTTGCCAGGGAAGAAAAATAGTCTTACATGTTCCCATTAAATAAATGAAATAAGTCTTGCTTGTTTCCACTCCTTTTGAAAAAAGTAGTTTAAAACGAGGGCCCTTCCCTCAACCTTTAACCCTAACGAGCCCTAACCCCGCACGTCACATTGTGTTGTATCTGCGAATGTTGCTTGAGGCCAAATGTTAAAGTTTTCTTTCATTCCTTTAGGTTCCTCGGTGTTGGTCGGCTGTACGTTTTCCACCGTCAGAAGAATGAATATACAAATCAGTTGGAGGCTCGCATCATTGACCAGTCGCCACAATGGTGAGTACCCATTTCTTCCTCCATTTATGTTAAACACCTCCTATTTCATGTTTAACAGTAGTTGATTTAACACATAACCATAAGTAAATTGAGTGTGGGCACTCTCAAGTTAACATATGCGATTATACTGCCTAATCTGTCACCGTGTATATTGTTGCAAAGTAATATGAGAAAAGATCCAAAGTTGTAATTCAGAATAGTTTTCAAAAGACGGCCATTACAATTATATACAAATCTGATTACCCTGAACATAATAAGCTATTTGTTAAATCACAAATTCTTCAATTCAAAGATTTGGTACATTATCAGACTGCTCAAATGATGCCTAACAGTAATTAATGTTACACATAACCATAAGTAAATTGAGTGTGGGCACTCTTAAGTTAACATATGTGATTATACTGCCTAATCTCTTACCGAGTATGTTGTTGCAAAGTAATATAAGAAAAGATCCAAAGTAGTAATCCAGTGTTTAATATGTCCTATCAGGGCTCAAGTCAAAATTTGGCACCATCATGTGGTGAATTTTGGAATTGCATCACATCCAGTTTTGCCTGGGAACAAACAGATTAAATAAGTCGTAGTCTTAAATAAGCCACCCCTTCTCAAACAACTAAACTCTGCCCATTTTGCGCAGTAGATGTTCTGTTAATACCTAGTATTTAAACAAAGTCATAATTTAAATTACTTTCAACATTCATTCATCCATTCAACCACGGCTAGTCCACTCGCTCTTATTACCAACTCCTATCAATGTAACTAAGCGTTTAATACGTCCTATCAGATCTCAAGTCAAGATTTGGCACTGTACTTTTTTGAAATTTGCAATAGCAGCAAATCCAATTTTGCCAGGGAAGAAAAATAGTCTTACATGTTCCCATTAAATAAATTAACTAAGTCTTGCTTGTTCCCACTCCTTTTGAAAAAAGTAGTTTAAAACGAGGGCCCCTCCCTCAACCTTTAACCCGAACGAGCCCCAAGCCCGCACGTCACATTGTGTTGTATCTGCGAATGTTGCTTGAGGCCAAATGTTAAAGTTTTCTTTCATTCCTTTAGGTTCTACGGTGTTGGTCGGCTGTACGTTTTCCACTGTAAGAAGGATAAAAGTCCAACGGTTGGATGTTGGCGAAGACGTCTCCGGTGAGTCCTTCCTTCCTTTTTATTCATTGGAAGTCACAGACAACAATAGATAAAGTAACACAATGTTAGAGGTAACTACATTTGTCTTAAATTGGATAGATTACTTCTTCCCACACCATTTCAAACAAGTAAACTGGCCATTTTGTGTGTTTATACCTAGTACTTATACAGTCATAATTTAAATGAACAAATAAGATTCATTCACTCACCCACTCACTCATTCATTCAGAAGATCCAAAGTTGTGTGTGCTGTGTAATTGAGAATAGATCTCATGTTACTCCACTTGCTCATATGACCAACTTCTATCAAATTAGCTATTAATACGTCCCATCAGGTCTCAAGTCAATATTTGGAACCGTAATTTGTCGAAATTTGCAATTGCAGCAAATCCAATTTTGCCTGGGAACAAAAATATATTAAACTAAATAATTCTTCTTCCCATTTAAATAAATGAAATAAGTCTTTTCTTCCTAGTCCTTTTTAAACAAGTAAACTGGCCATTTTTTGCAGTCGTGTTTATGTTCATACTTAATATTTATCCAAAATCATAATTGAAATGACTTCATTCATTCATTTTTGAAATTTGGAATTCCACCATATCCATTTTTCCCATTAAATAAATAAGTTTTACTTTTTCCGTTTAAATAAATGAAATAAGTCTTACTTCCCACTCTTTTTCAAACAAGTAAACTGCCCATTTTGTGTAGTATATTTTCTGTTTATACCTGGTATTTATACAAAATCATAATTAAAATGATTTAACTAACAATTAAGTTAATGAACTTATTCAAAAGAGTCTTTAATATGTCCTATTAAGTATAATATTAAGATTTGTCACCATCCTTAGGTATAATTTGGATTTGCAGCAAATCAAATAGACAAACGCATTGGCCAAGTTATTTTAAAAGAGCATGTGGGGTGATGTGATGTCTTTTTTGGGATGATGTTTTGCATTTGTGATGTCATACTCTGTTTTTTGTGATGTCATATTTTTGGTTCGTTAGGCTAGGTGCTAGAGGCTAGGTGCTAGAGGCTAGGTGCTAGAGGCTAGGTGCTAGAGGCTAGGTGCTAGAGGCTAAGGTCTAGGTGCTAAGGTCTAGGTGCTAAGGTCTAGGTGCTAGAGGCTAGAGGTTAGGTGCTAGAAGCTAGGTGCTAGAGGCTAGAGGTTAGGTGCTAGAAGCTAGGTGCTAGTGGCTAATGTGGTTAGGTGCTAAGGTCTAATGTGGTTTGGTGCTAAGGTCTAATGTGGTTTGGTGCTAAGGTCTAATGTGGTTTGGTGCTAAGGTTTAATGTGGTTTGGTGCTAAGGTCTAATGTGGTTTGGTGCTAAGGTCTAATGTGGTTTAGTGCTAAGGTCTAATGTGGTTTGGTGCTAAGGTCTAATGTGGTTTGGTGCTAAGGTCTAATGTGGTTTGGTGCTAAGGTCTAATGTGGTTAGGTGCTAAGGTCTAATGTGGTTAGGTGCTAAGGTCTAATGTGGTTTGGTGCTAAGGTCTAATGTGGTTTGGTGCTAAGGTCTAATGTGGTTAGGTGCTAAGGTCTAATGTGGTTAGGTGCTAAGGTCTAATGTGGTTTGGTGCTAAGGTCTAATGTGGTTTGGTGCTAAGGTCTAATTGTGCTAGGTGCTCATGGTCTAATGGGCTAGGTGCTCATGGTCTAATGTGCTATGTGCTCATGGCCTAATGTGCTATGTGCTCATGGTCTAATGTGCTATGTGCTCATGGTCTAATGTGCTATGTGCTCATGGCCTAATGTGCTATGTGCTCATGGCCTAATGTGCTATGTGCTCATGGCCTAATGTGCTATGTGCTCATGGCCTAATGTGCTATGTGCTCATGGCCTAATGTGCTATGTGCTCATGGCCTAATGTGCTATGTGCTCATGGCCTAATGTGCTATGTGCTCATGGCCTAATGTGCTATGTGCTCATGGCCTAATGTGCTATGTGCTCATGGCCTAATGTGCTATGTGCTCATGGTCTAATGTGCTATGGTCTAATGTGCTATGTGCTCATGGCTTAATGTGCTATGTGCTCATGGTCTAATGTGCTATGTGCTCATGGTCTAATGTGCTATGTGCTCATGGTCTAATGTGCTATGTGCTCATGGTCTAATGTGCTATGTGCTCATGGTCTAATGTGCTATGTGCTCATGGTCTAATGTGCTATGTGCTCATGGTCTAATGTGCTATGTGCTCATGGTCTAATGTGCTATGTGCTCATGGTCTAATGTGCTATGTGCTCATGGTCTAATGTGCTATGTGCTCATGGTCTAATGTGCTATGTGCTCATGGTCTAATGTGCTATGTGCTCATGGTCTAATGTGCTATGTGCTCATGGTCTAATGTGCTATGTGCTCATGGTCTAATGTGCTATGTGCTCATGGTCTAATGTGCTATGTGCTCATGGTCTAATGTGCTGTGTGCTCATGGTCTAATGTGCTGTGTGCTCATGGTCTAATGTGCTGTGTGCTCATGGTCTAATGTGCTGTGTGCTCATGGTCTAATGTGCTGTGTGCTCATGGTCTAATGTGCTGTGTGCTCATGGTCTAATGTGCTGTGTGCTCAT
>NC_090850.1:24157500-24167500 GCF_024217435.2 Syngnathus scovelli
AGGGTTAGGGTTAGGGTTAGGGTTAGGGTTAGGGTTAGGGTTAGGGTTAGGGTTAGGGTTAGGGTTAGGGTTAGGGTTAGGGTTAGGGTTAGGGTTAGGGTTAGGGTTAGGGTTAGGGTTAGGGTTAGGGTTAGGGTTAGGGTTAGGGTTAGGGTTAGGGTTAGGGTTAGGGTTAGGGTTAGGGTTAGGGTTAGGGTTTGGATTATGGTGGGAGCCCCCCCTCCTGGAGGAGGGAAAGGCAAAAGCACGGTCCATCCATCCGGGATTCCAATCAGCCCCCAGCTCACGGTTCCGGCGGGCAACGCGGTGGCGTCGGCCATAGTGGACCGTCGTCCAACCCTGATCCATGGCTGTGGATCTAGAATTTGCCTTTGTTATATATTTAATAAAGTTGTTTTTTTTAAAAAATAAAGTTTCTTTTTTGATTTATTCTGGCCAATATGCAATGTGTGCCCTGACAACGTTTCGGCTATCTCAAGCCTTCATCAGGTCTGGCACACATGTATTATATGAAAAAGTATTTTTGTTTTGTAAGGTGCAGCAATGTGTCTTGCTTGCAGTCCAAATTCGCACTAAAGGCTCTTTGCCTTGCGGATTCCTTTTATACCCTCAGCTCGGTTGAAGTTTTAAATCTTTTTTGTTTTTTGAAATTTCGTTTTAGAAATGTAACGTGTTTTAGCTTATATTTGCATTTTCCACTTAATTTTCATAATTAAACTAGCTTTCATATTGGATTTAAACAAAATAATTCTAATTTGATCAACTTGGAATTGGTATTGTAGAATAATGTAAACATACTAATTTTGTTTTTTGTTTTTAATGTTTTTTAATTGTTTTTTTAATGTTTTTTGATGTATTTTGTTTTTCAAGTAGACGTGGTCTAGGATCTCGGATTGCTGTTCAAACTACAGGTAAATAATACATAGGTAGGTGGATTATATATGTGTATTGGGTTTTTGCAAATTTGTAATTATATTATTGAAAACATTTGGTGACTTTTGTTCATATTTTTGTGTTATTCCGTTTTGTCAATTTTTTCTGCTTTTTTCGGGTGGGCGTGGTCCGGGGACCAGACGCGTGGTTCCAATTGGAGGTAAGTACCCAGGTAGGTATTAGATGTAAGTGGGTCTAAATAAAATAAAACCAATTTGTCCTAATTATGTTAATTGTCCTACTGTTTGGAAGTTCTGTTCCTGGTGGGACGTAGATAGGGACTGGGATTGGGGTATGGGTTGGGGTTAGGGTTGGGGTTGGGGTTAGGTTTAGGGTTGGGGGTAGGGTCAGGGTTGGGGTTAGGGTTAGGGTTGAGGGCAGGGTTAGGATTGGGGTTAGGGGACAAAGCCCGACTCCCTTGTGTAGACACCCCTCTTGGGCGGTCCTGGTGGGGAGGGAAGTGGCTGGGCTTACTGGCCACCACTGCGATCTTCCTCTGCGGGCGTAGGGACACTGTCAATTTTTGGGTTTGGATCTCAACCACTTCCCCTGGCTCCGAATCTTGGGTCTTCTTTTTGGCGACAGGTGTGAGTCTAGGTCGCTGTGGGAGCGGAGTGGGAGCGGGAAACCGCAGCTCCAGGTTAGGGTTTGGGATAGGGTTAGGGTTAGGGTTAGGGTTGGGGTTGGGGTTAGGGTTAGGGTTGGGGGCGAGAATAGGACTGGGGCCAGGAGTAGGATGGGGGTCAGGGTTGGGATCGGAGCACGGCAAGTCTTCCAGAAAGTCCAAAATCTCGTTCTCAACCTCCGAAATTGTGCCTGGTAGTAGGCGTGGAAAATTTCGCTTGGCCCAACCAACCGCCACTTGGAAAGCAGCCTCCCATTCTAGATTGTTGTCTTGGAGTGCAAATTCCATGTCGGACCGGCAGAACGGTAGGTGGGACTCGTAATGACGTTTGAGGATCTGGCAGGTGGTCTTGCCCCAGGTCTTGGCATTGTCCACAATGTCCCGCACAACCCTGCTATCTAGGAATGCCGGCTTGATCATTGTGGACAACACCTCCTCCATCCTGGTGATCATCCGAGGTTGTGTAGCCCACTGCTGGGGGTCTACATTGTTCAGGTGGTGGTAGACCTTAATCAAGTTATAGATTTTGCGGATCAGGCGACCAAATCCGGCCTCTGCTGGTCTCCACTTGGAGGTCCGGGTTGCAGCTGGAGGGGGACCACGTTGGTCCTGACGCGGTTGCCTGCGGCCTTGGCGAACTACTGTCGCATAGGAATCGAACCTACAGCCAGGAGGTCTGGAGGGATCCGGAGGAGGCACAGGCTGGTTAGGATTATGGTGGGAGCCCCCCCTCCTGGAGGAGGGAAAGGCAAAAGCACGGTCCATCCATCCGGGATTCCAATCAGCCCCCAGCTCACGGTTCCGGCGGGCAACGCGGTGGCGTCGGCCATAGTGGACCGTCGTCCAACCCTGATCCATGGCTGTGGATCTAGAATTTGCCTTTGTTATATATTTAATAAAGTTGTTTTTTTTAAAAAATAAAGTTTCTTTTTTGATTTATTCTGGCCAATATGCAATGTGTGCCCTGACAACGTTTCGGCTATCTCAAGCCTTCATCAGGTCTGGCACACATGTATTATATGAAAAAGTATTTTTGTTTTGTAAGGTGCAGCAATGTGTCTTGCTTGCAGTCCAAATTCGCACTAAAGGCTCTTTGCCTTGCGGATTCCTTTTATACCCTCAGCTCGGTTGAAGTTTTAAATCTTTTTTGTTTTTTGAAATTTCGTTTTAGAAATGTAACGTGTTTTAGCTTATATTTGCATTTTCCACTTAATTTTCATAATTAAACTAGCTTTCATATTGGATTTAAACAAAATAATTCTAATTTGATCAACTTGGAATTGGTATTGTAGAATAATGTAAACATACTAATTTTGTTTTTTGTTTTTAATGTTTTTTAATTGTTTTTTTAATGTTTTTTGATGTATTTTGTTTTTCAAGTAGACGTGGTCTAGGATCTCGGATTGCTGTTCAAACTACAGGTAAATAATACATAGGTAGGTGGATTATATATGTGTATTGGGTTTTTGCAAATTTGTAATTATATTATTGAAAACATTTGGTGACTTTTGTTCATATTTTTGTGTTATTCCGTTTTGTCAATTTTTTCTGCTTTTTTCGGGTGGGCGTGGTCCGGGGACCAGACGCGTGGTTCCAATTGGAGGTAAGTACCCAGGTAGGTATTAGATGTAAGTGGGTCTAAATAAAATAAAACCAATTTGTCCTAATTATGTTAATTGTCCTACTGTTTGGAAGTTCTGTTCCTGGTGGGACGTAGATAGGGACTGGGATTGGGGTATGGGTTGGGGTTAGGGTTGGGGTTGGGGTTAGGTTTAGGGTTGGGGGTAGGGTCAGGGTTGGGGTTAGGGTTAGGGTTGAGGGCAGGGTTAGGATTGGGGTTAGGGGACAAAGCCCGACTCCCTTGTGTAGACACCCCTCTTGGGCGGTCCTGGTGGGGAGGGAAGTGGCTGGGCTTACTGGCCACCACTGCGATCTTCCTCTGCGGGCGTAGGGACACTGTCAATTTTTGGGTTTGGATCTCAACCACTTCCCCTGGCTCCGAATCTTGGGTCTTCTTTTTGGCGACAGGTGTGAGTCTAGGTCGCTGTGGGAGCGGAGTGGGAGCGGGAAACCGCAGCTCCAGGTTAGGGTTTGGGATAGGGTTAGGGTTAGGGTTAGGGTTGGGGTTGGGGTTAGGGTTAGGGTTGGGGGCGAGAATAGGACTGGGGCCAGGAGTAGGATGGGGGTCAGGGTTGGGATCGGAGCACGGCAAGTCTTCCAGAAAGTCCAAAATCTCGTTCTCAACCTCCGAAATTGTGCCTGGTAGTAGGCGTGGAAAATTTCGCTTGGCCCAACCAACCGCCACTTGGAAAGCAGCCTCCCATTCTAGATTGTTGTCTTGGAGTGCAAATTCCATGTCGGACCGGCAGAACGGTAGGTGGGACTCGTAATGACGTTTGAGGATCTGGCAGGTGGTCTTGCCCCAGGTCTTGGCATTGTCCACAATGTCCCGCACAACCCTGCTATCTAGGAATGCCGGCTTGATCATTGTGGACAACACCTCCTCCATCCTGGTGATCATCCGAGGTTGTGTAGCCCACTGCTGGGGGTCTACATTGTTCAGGTGGTGGTAGACCTTAATCAAGTTATAGATTTTGCGGATCAGGCGACCAAATCCGGCCTCTGCTGGTCTCCACTTGGAGGTCCGGGTTGCAGCTGGAGGGGGACCACGTTGGTCCTGACGCGGTTGCCTGCGGCCTTGGCGAACTACTGTCGCATAGGAATCGAACCTACAGCCAGGAGGTCTGGAGGGATCCGGAGGAGGCACAGGCTGGTTAGGATTATGGTGGGAGCCCCCCCTCCTGGAGGAGGGAAAGGCAAAAGCACGGTCCATCCATCCGGGATTCCAATCAGCCCCCAGCTCACGGTTCCGGCGGGCAACGCGGTGGCGTCGGCCATAGTGGACCGTCGTCCAACCCTGATCCATGGCTGTGGATCTAGAATTTGCCTTTGTTATATATTTAATAAAGTTGTTTTTTTTAAAAAATAAAGTTTCTTTTTTGATTTATTCTGGCCAATATGCAATGTGTGCCCTGACAACGTTTCGGCTATCTCAAGCCTTCATCAGGTCTGGCACACATGTATTATATGAAAAAGTATTTTTGTTTTGTAAGGTGCAGCAATGTGTCTTGCTTGCAGTCCAAATTCGCACTAAAGGCTCTTTGCCTTGCGGATTCCTTTTATACCCTCAGCTCGGTTGAAGTTTTAAATCTTTTTTGTTTTTTGAAATTTCGTTTTAGAAATGTAACGTGTTTTAGCTTATATTTGCATTTTCCACTTAATTTTCATAATTAAACTAGCTTTCATATTGGATTTAAACAAAATAATTCTAATTTGATCAACTTGGAATTGGTATTGTAGAATAATGTAAACATACTAATTTTGTTTTTTGTTTTTAATGTTTTTTAATTGTTTTTTTAATGTTTTTTGATGTATTTTGTTTTTCAAGTAGACGTGGTCTAGGATCTCGGATTGCTGTTCAAACTACAGGTAAATAATACATAGGTAGGTGGATTATATATGTGTATTGGGTTTTTGCAAATTTGTAATTATATTATTGAAAACATTTGGTGACTTTTGTTCATATTTTTGTGTTATTCCGTTTTGTCAATTTTTTCTGCTTTTTTCGGGTGGGCGTGGTCCGGGGACCAGACGCGTGGTTCCAATTGGAGGTAAGTACCCAGGTAGGTATTAGATGTAAGTGGGTCTAAATAAAATAAAACCAATTTGTCCTAATTATGTTAATTGTCCTACTGTTTGGAAGTTCTGTTCCTGGTGGGACGTAGATAGGGACTGGGATTGGGGTATGGGTTGGGGTTAGGGTTGGGGTTGGGGTTAGGTTTAGGGTTGGGGGTAGGGTCAGGGTTGGGGTTAGGGTTAGGGTTGAGGGCAGGGTTAGGATTGGGGTTAGGGGACAAAGCCCGACTCCCTTGTGTAGACACCCCTCTTGGGCGGTCCTGGTGGGGAGGGAAGTGGCTGGGCTTACTGGCCACCACTGCGATCTTCCTCTGCGGGCGTAGGGACACTGTCAATTTTTGGGTTTGGATCTCAACCACTTCCCCTGGCTCCGAATCTTGGGTCTTCTTTTTGGCGACAGGTGTGAGTCTAGGTCGCTGTGGGAGCGGAGTGGGAGCGGGAAACCGCAGCTCCAGGTTAGGGTTTGGGATAGGGTTAGGGTTAGGGTTAGGGTTGGGGTTGGGGTTAGGGTTAGGGTTGGGGGCGAGAATAGGACTGGGGCCAGGAGTAGGATGGGGGTCAGGGTTGGGATCGGAGCACGGCAAGTCTTCCAGAAAGTCCAAAATCTCGTTCTCAACCTCCGAAATTGTGCCTGGTAGTAGGCGTGGAAAATTTCGCTTGGCCCAACCAACCGCCACTTGGAAAGCAGCCTCCCATTCTAGATTGTTGTCTTGGAGTGCAAATTCCATGTCGGACCGGCAGAACGGTAGGTGGGACTCGTAATGACGTTTGAGGATCTGGCAGGTGGTCTTGCCCCAGGTCTTGGCATTGTCCACAATGTCCCGCACAACCCTGCTATCTAGGAATGCCGGCTTGATCATTGTGGACAACACCTCCTCCATCCTGGTGATCATCCGAGGTTGTGTAGCCCACTGCTGGGGGTCTACATTGTTCAGGTGGTGGTAGACCTTAATCAAGTTATAGATTTTGCGGATCAGGCGACCAAATCCGGCCTCTGCTGGTCTCCACTTGGAGGTCCGGGTTGCAGCTGGAGGGGGACCACGTTGGTCCTGACGCGGTTGCCTGCGGCCTTGGCGAACTACTGTCGCATAGGAATCGAACCTACAGCCAGGAGGTCTGGAGGGATCCGGAGGAGGCACAGGCTGGTTAGGATTATGGTGGGAGCCCCCCCTCCTGGAGGAGGGAAAGGCAAAAGCACGGTCCATCCATCCGGGATTCCAATCAGCCCCCAGCTCACGGTTCCGGCGGGCAACGCGGTGGCGTCGGCCATAGTGGACCGTCGTCCAACCCTGATCCATGGCTGTGGATCTAGAATTTGCCTTTGTTATATATTTAATAAAGTTGTTTTTTTTAAAAAATAAAGTTTCTTTTTTGATTTATTCTGGCCAATATGCAATGTGTGCCCTGACAACGTTTCGGCTATCTCAAGCCTTCATCAGGTCTGGCACACATGTATTATATGAAAAAGTATTTTTGTTTTGTAAGGTGCAGCAATGTGTCTTGCTTGCAGTCCAAATTCGCACTAAAGGCTCTTTGCCTTGCGGATTCCTTTTATACCCTCAGCTCGGTTGAAGTTTTAAATCTTTTTTGTTTTTTGAAATTTCGTTTTAGAAATGTAACGTGTTTTAGCTTATATTTGCATTTTCCACTTAATTTTCATAATTAAACTAGCTTTCATATTGGATTTAAACAAAATAATTCTAATTTGATCAACTTGGAATTGGTATTGTAGAATAATGTAAACATACTAATTTTGTTTTTTGTTTTTAATGTTTTTTAATTGTTTTTTTAATGTTTTTTGATGTATTTTGTTTTTCAAGTAGACGTGGTCTAGGATCTCGGATTGCTGTTCAAACTACAGGTAAATAATACATAGGTAGGTGGATTATATATGTGTATTGGGTTTTTGCAAATTTGTAATTATATTATTGAAAACATTTGGTGACTTTTGTTCATATTTTTGTGTTATTCCGTTTTGTCAATTTTTTCTGCTTTTTTCGGGTGGGCGTGGTCCGGGGACCAGACGCGTGGTTCCAATTGGAGGTAAGTACCCAGGTAGGTATTAGATGTAAGTGGGTCTAAATAAAATAAAACCAATTTGTCCTAATTATGTTAATTGTCCTACTGTTTGGAAGTTCTGTTCCTGGTGGGACGTAGATAGGGACTGGGATTGGGGTATGGGTTGGGGTTAGGGTTGGGGTTGGGGTTAGGTTTAGGGTTGGGGGTAGGGTCAGGGTTGGGGTTAGGGTTAGGGTTGAGGGCAGGGTTAGGATTGGGGTTAGGGGACAAAGCCCGACTCCCTTGTGTAGACACCCCTCTTGGGCGGTCCTGGTGGGGAGGGAAGTGGCTGGGCTTACTGGCCACCACTGCGATCTTCCTCTGCGGGCGTAGGGACACTGTCAATTTTTGGGTTTGGATCTCAACCACTTCCCCTGGCTCCGAATCTTGGGTCTTCTTTTTGGCGACAGGTGTGAGTCTAGGTCGCTGTGGGAGCGGAGTGGGAGCGGGAAACCGCAGCTCCAGGTTAGGGTTTGGGATAGGGTTAGGGTTAGGGTTAGGGTTGGGGTTGGGGTTAGGGTTAGGGTTGGGGGCGAGAATAGGACTGGGGCCAGGAGTAGGATGGGGGTCAGGGTTGGGATCGGAGCACGGCAAGTCTTCCAGAAAGTCCAAAATCTCGTTCTCAACCTCCGAAATTGTGCCTGGTAGTAGGCGTGGAAAATTTCGCTTGGCCCAACCAACCGCCACTTGGAAAGCAGCCTCCCATTCTAGATTGTTGTCTTGGAGTGCAAATTCCATGTCGGACCGGCAGAACGGTAGGTGGGACTCGTAATGACGTTTGAGGATCTGGCAGGTGGTCTTGCCCCAGGTCTTGGCATTGTCCACAATGTCCCGCACAACCCTGCTATCTAGGAATGCCGGCTTGATCATTGTGGACAACACCTCCTCCATCCTGGTGATCATCCGAGGTTGTGTAGCCCACTGCTGGGGGTCTACATTGTTCAGGTGGTGGTAGACCTTAATCAAGTTATAGATTTTGCGGATCAGGCGACCAAATCCGGCCTCTGCTGGTCTCCACTTGGAGGTCCGGGTTGCAGCTGGAGGGGGACCACGTTGGTCCTGACGCGGTTGCCTGCGGCCTTGGCGAACTACTGTCGCATAGGAATCGAACCTACAGCCAGGAGGTCTGGAGGGATCCGGAGGAGGCACAGGCTGGTTAGGATTATGGTGGGAGCCCCCCCTCCTGGAGGAGGGAAAGGCAAAAGCACGGTCCATCCATCCGGGATTCCAATCAGCCCCCAGCTCACGGTTCCGGCGGGCAACGCGGTGGCGTCGGCCATAGTGGACCGTCGTCCAACCCTGATCCATGGCTGTGGATCTAGAATTTGCCTTTGTTATATATTTAATAAAGTTGTTTTTTTTAAAAAATAAAGTTTCTTTTTTGATTTATTCTGGCCAATATGCAATGTGTGCCCTGACAACGTTTCGGCTATCTCAAGCCTTCATCAGGTCTGGCACACATGTATTATATGAAAAAGTATTTTTGTTTTGTAAGGTGCAGCAATGTGTCTTGCTTGCAGTCCAAATTCGCACTAAAGGCTCTTTGCCTTGCGGATTCCTTTTATACCCTCAGCTCGGTTGAAGTTTTAAATCTTTTTTGTTTTTTGAAATTTCGTTTTAGAAATGTAACGTGTTTTAGCTTATATTTGCATTTTCCACTTAATTTTCATAATTAAACTAGCTTTCATATTGGATTTAAACAAAATAATTCTAATTTGATCAACTTGGAATTGGTATTGTAGAATAATGTAAACATACTAATTTTGTTTTTTGTTTTTAATGTTTTTTAATTGTTTTTTTAATGTTTTTTGATGTATTTTGTTTTTCAAGTAGACGTGGTCTAGGATCTCGGATTGCTGTTCAAACTACAGGTAAATAATACATAGGTAGGTGGATTATATATGTGTATTGGGTTTTTGCAAATTTGTAATTATATTATTGAAAACATTTGGTGACTTTTGTTCATATTTTTGTGTTATTCCGTTTTGTCAATTTTTTCTGCTTTTTTCGGGTGGGCGTGGTCCGGGGACCAGACGCGTGGTTCCAATTGGAGGTAAGTACCCAGGTAGGTATTAGATGTAAGTGGGTCTAAATAAAATAAAACCAATTTGTCCTAATTATGTTAATTGTCCTACTGTTTGGAAGTTCTGTTCCTGGTGGGACGTAGATAGGGACTGGGATTGGGGTATGGGTTGGGGTTAGGGTTGGGGTTGGGGTTAGGTTTAGGGTTGGGGGTAGGGTCAGGGTTGGGGTTAGGGTTAGGGTTGAGGGCAGGGTTAGGATTGGGGTTAGGGGACAAAGCCCGACTCCCTTGTGTAGACACCCCTCTTGGGCGGTCCTGGTGGGGAGGGAAGTGGCTGGGCTTACTGGCCACCACTGCGATCTTCCTCTGCGGGCGTAGGGACACTGTCAATTTTTGGGTTTGGATCTCAACCACTTCCCCTGGCTCCGAATCTTGGGTCTTCTTTTTGGCGACAGGTGTGAGTCTAGGTCGCTGTGGGAGCGGAGTGGGAGCGGGAAACCGCAGCTCCAGGTTAGGGTTTGGGATAGGGTTAGGGTTAGGGTTAGGGTTGGGGTTGGGGTTAGGGTTAGGGTTGGGGGCGAGAATAGGACTGGGGCCAGGAGTAGGATGGGGGTCAGGGTTGGGATCGGAGCACGGCAAGTCTTCCAGAAAGTCCAAAATCTCGT